>NC_138725.1:68792693-68925193 GCF_965113295.1 Leuciscus leuciscus | reverse complement strand
AGGCCTAGGCATCAGAGATCACAATATGCATAGTAAAAAAAAGAAAAGAATGACGAACATCATCAGTTATCAAAAATTGAATTGCTTGAGGAAAGACCATTTAAATCTACAATGGGGTAAAAAATACAGACCGTCCGGCAGCAACAGTTCAAAAGCAGAGGCGAGAATATCCTCTTATCATTCATAATATATTTTTTTTTACTTTCTATGCTTGGTTATGCAGTCCCTAACAATTTACTTGCCATTGTTATGTGTCATTGCACACACACATACATATCTATATTACTAACAGACCAATGTCGCTCTACACTGGCCGAGAGGGGACTCTCGGAACGATCTCTATCTATACAAGAGGGGACTTGGCTGCAATGGAGCTGTGTGTGTGTGTGTGTGTGTGTGTGTGTGTGTGTGTGTGTGAACAGTGAAGTGAACTGGCAGTGAAGTCTGCCTTCATTATTTAACTACATATATATAGTAAATTATATATTATGCCTATTTTCATTCATAATATAATTTTTCTTATTTAACGCTTATTTTCTCTCTTCATAGATACTTTCTATGCTTGGTTATGCAGTCCCTTTAGGGTTTATAGGATTAATCAAACAGAAATAGCTCTTTAAGGTAACGATTTCAGGTCATATAGTGACCTATATTTAGTATAGCGTAAAGCATACTTTATACAGTGAATAATGATTTTATTAATCAAAATGAACTTCGCGTCCCCAGTTGGATGGTAAAGAACGATACGTGTTTGGCTGCTTTGTACATTTCTTGCCATCACAAACACACTGTAAAGATTTTGGAGGTCAATCTCAAAATGTTATGTCGACTTGCTGCACTGAACATTTTTAGTTGGTTCAGTTGAAATATATGAAGTAGGGATGTTTATTTGACATTTTGTTTTCTGACTGAAAGCTGATGGTTGTTAACCAGTCATCATCAGTTAACTGACATGATTTGAAGGTTAGATTAGAATTAAATGGACTTAGAATAGAATAGTCTGTGACCGATTCAAATACCTAAAAAATGTAGATTTACATGTGCAAATAGCAGCATAAACAACAGAACATGATGATTCACACATCAAGCACCCGCAGTGCTTCTGTGAACACAGTAAACCAGAATAAAAGTGTATATATAACTGTATATATAATAAATAGGCCAACTTAAATGAACAATTAACAAAACTAAAGTGCAATAAATAATACACGCTTTAGGGTCTGTTTACACGACATCATTTTCAACTGAAAACTGAAAACGTTTTGGCCGTTCATTTCAACGAAAATGCCATTTTGGGGGCCTGACAATGAAAGCTTTTGAAAACGAGTTTTTGTGAGCTCATCTAAAGTGAGGACTAGTTATGCCTTGTAAAGCATTTATAAAGGAGATTTAAAGGCTGTTAATATTTCTATGTTCTCTATCACTGTGTGTGTTTGTTCCCTTTTTCTGTTTAGAAGATAACTGAGTCTTTAAATCTCCTTTATAAATTATTTACAAAGCATAACTAGTCCTCACTTTAGATGAGCTCGCAAAATAGTGAACTGACCACTACTAAATGCTTTATAACTCCCTGAATCTACTATATTTACTCACACTTTCTAAGTGATCTTATTAATCACTGTAAACACCTAAATAACTGGTTTGTAAATAATGCTATACTTCATTTAGAAATGATAAATTGATAATTAATATTTAATAAAGTATGAAAATGCAATTATTAAACACATTATAGATATGCTTCTAACTCAATAATACAGCGTTTAAAGGTGTATTTATAAACTGCTTATTAATGTCTGCTTTATGAATAATGATTTATCTGTTTACCAATGCTTAACTAATGATTAATAGGATGCAGTTATTATAAAGGGTTACCATATATATTATATTATATTTCTCATAATATAACTTCAAATATGCATTTTTTTATATATATAAAAAAAAAACATGCCAAGAGGGGATCTGCAACTCAATGTCATAATTATAATGTAATTATTATTATATTATTAAGATATTAATAATGTGACTGATAGTATTGGCTGCCTATTAATTAAAACATAATTTCTACTCTTAAAAAAAATCAATAGACATGTCCTTATTTTTCTGTTTCCTTTGTTTCTAGGATGTTGATGTACAGAGATATTCAGTGTTTGAAATATTGCTCAATTTAAATGCAACCAAACATATGTCGTTCGTTACCATCCAACAGTGGACCTTTCTTGAAGATCTAATTCAAAACTTTTGAGTTGACTTGCTGCATCTGGTCATTTTGAAGAAACAAAAATGAAACACACAATTTTCTTTTAAGGTCTTTTTTCATAATATAACTTCAAATATGCAAAAAATAATAATATTTTAAACATGCCAAGATGGAATATCATCTCTGAACGATTTCTACCTATACAAGAGGGGACTCGCAATAGCCTGCAATGGAACTGTGTGTGTGTGTGTGTGTGTGTGAACAGTTAAGTCTGTCTTTATTGTGTAACTATAGTTACAAAATAAAGACAGACTTAATTGAATTGAATTGCTTGAGGAAAGACCATTTAAATCTACAACGGGGTAAAAAAATACAGACGGTCCGGCAGCAACAGTTCAAAAGCAGAGGCGAGAATATCCTCTTATCATTCATAATATAATTTTTTTACTTTCTATGCTTGGTTATGCAGTCCCTAACAATTTACTTGCCATTGTTATGTGTCATTGCACACACACATACATATCTATATTACTAACAGACCAATGTCGCTCTACACTGGCCGAGAGGGGACTCTCGGAACGATCTCTATCTATACAAGAGGGGACTTGGCTGCAATGGAGCTGTGTGTGTGTGTGTGTGTGTGTGTGAACAGTGAAGTGAACTGGCAGTGAAGTCTGTCTTCATTATGTAACTATATATATATAGTATATTATATAGTATATTATATATTACGCCTTTTATCATTCATAACATTATTTTTCTTATTTAACGCTTATTTTCTCTCTTCATAGATACTTTCTATGCTTGGTTATGCAGTCCCTTTAGGGTTTATAGGATTAATCAAACAGAAATAGCTCTTTAAGGTAACGATTTCAGGTCACTATAGTGACCTATATTTAGTATAGCGTAAAGCATACTTTATACAGTGAATAATGATTTTATTAATCAAAATGAACTTCGCGTCCCCAGTTGGATGGTAAAGAACGATACGTGTTTGGCTGCTTTGTACATTTCTTGCCATCACAAACACACTGTAAAGATTTTGGAGGTCAATCTCAAAATGTTATGTCGACTTGCTGCACTGAACATTTTTAGTTGGTTCAGTTGAAATATATGAAGTAGGGATGTTCATTTAACATTTTGTTTTCTGACTGAAAGCTGATGGTTGTTAACCAGTCATCATCAGTTAACTGACATGATTTGAAGGTTAGATTAGAATTAAATGGACTTAGAATAGATAGGTGTCTGTGACCAATTCAAAAACCTAAAAAATGTAGATTTACATGTGCAAATAGCAGCATAAACAACAGAACATGAGGATTCACACATCAAGCACCCGCAGTGCTTCTGTGAACACAGTAAACCAGAATAAAAGTGTATATATAACTGTATATATAATAAATAGGCCAACTTAAATGAACAATTAACAAAACTAAAGTGCAATAAAGAATGGACACTTCAGGACATAATTTTCAATTTTCACCTGACAATGCAAGCTTTTGAAAACGAGTTTCAAAGTGCAAGGTTTTGAAAACGATGCCTTTACCATCTGCATGTAAACAACATAAACGTGAATTTGTGAAATTGGTATGTCATTCCAACCCGGTCACACTAAATGTGTCTCTATAGCACACATTGTGTTTATTGTGCAATTTATACGCGAAAAGGAGTTTCTGTGTGCATATGATACGCATGGGTGGGTTTAGGGTAGGTTTAGTAATGGTGTGTAATATGTATTATATGTTTGGTTAGGATTAGTGTTGTAGGGTGCATGACATGTGTATTCACCTTATTTTCCACGAGGGTGACGCCATTACGTTCGTTTTGTCATCTTACTTCGGGCTGAGAGGGACCTCAACTTCCGTCTGAAAGGACGCTAGTTTCTAGACGTAATTCTATTGTTCTAACGGTAAAATATGTCAAGTATTGTATGGTCAGTTAGGGGCTGCCATAACAATTGGATTAAGAGGATAGAACAATTTAACCAACAGTGTTACGAACACAATGTAAAGCGATCGGAATGTTGTGGTGTACTTTACGATTTACACCCGGATGTGCCGTGTCAGTTTAGCGGAAGTCGGATGACAAATTGCGGAAGCGCAAAGTATTAAAAGTGGGCGGGGCGGAATAAGGTGAATTACACGCAATAAAGTGCTATCATATGAATGTATTAAATGCATGAATAAGCCTTTCTGCATCTGACAGGGATAAAGAAGTTTGAATTCTGGCAATATTTTTAAGATGGAAAAATGCAGATTTTGAAACCATTTTGATATGGGCATCAAATGACAAATGCGGATCAAAGATAACACCTAGATTTCGCACTTGTGATGCTGGAGACAATAATTCAGAATCAGAAAACAGACTTAGACAGTTATGTTTGTGCAAATCTGTCAGCATACCAAAAAGTAACAGTTCCATTTTTGATTTGTTAAGCTTAAGATAGTTGTCATGCATCCATACCTTTATTTCTTCCAGACATACGGTAAGAGCTGTAATTGCGAGATTTGGATCAGGGAGTGAGCTAACATAGATCTGCATGTCATCAGCATAACAAGGAAAAACCCCGTACCGTACTTTCTAATAATGTCACCAAGCGGCAACATATAGATGCAGAACAAAGTAGGTCCTAGTACTGACCCCTGCGGGACGCCCTGCTGTACTAATGTTGCCTCCGATTTGTTCTTCCCCAAATAAATATACTGCAAAGAGATGCCAGAGGTGCCTAACAAAACACGCAACCTGTCAAGGAGGATGATATGACATATAGTGTCAAAAGCAGCGCTAATGTCTAGCAGAACCAAAATGCTGCAAGCACCCATATCAGCAGAAACATTAGGCGTTTCTCAATAGCAAGTACGCACAGTTTGGACTTGCCAAGTCCAGCTCAGGAGAATGACTCCCGAGGACGCGAGTCCGGTAATTCTGCTAATGGAACAGCACGTTCTTCAAAGCGTCAGTCAGCTCGCTCTGCTACTCCGGTTATCTCTGTATGTACATTTTAGGCAACAATAAAACAAAATATGTTATAAAACACCACACTGCCTCTTTTCGTTTTCATTTAAAGAAATCTTAAACATTATAGCCACACAAATGGTGATTGCCTGGATCTCACAACCTGGATCAAATTTTCATAAATCTTTATAAATAAACCACAGATTTGAGCTTTAAACAACTACATTCTCGCCTGAAAAACTCTTAAATTTACATTTCGTGACACAGTAACAGTAGTATTATATGTCAACTGTAAATTAAAAGATGGCGCTTCTTATGTTGTCATTCCCCTTGTAGCACGCGCAAGTGGCGATTCTCTGTCAACCAATCAACGTCCTGCAGTTAGTCTAGCTCCACCCTTTAGTACCATACCACTGTGCTGGTACCCCAACGGAAGGGTACCCAAAAAGTGTTAAGGTTCGGCTTTTTGGTACCATTCACAACTTTTGACAGTGGAAACGGAAATAAATGCATACCGTACCGTACCGTACCGCTCAGTGAAAACAAGCCATTAGAGATTAGAGTCGAATCTTCCCTAACAATTTTTAAGTCTCTTTTAAAAAGGTATTTGTTTTCTCTGGCGTATTGATTTTTTTTTTTTTAAATGTATATATTATATTATATTTTTGTGTATTAGAGTGTGTATATTTAGGATACGTATTTAGTTGTCTTGTACAGCACTTTGGCCAGTCTTGTGGCTGTTTTAAATGTACTTTATAAATTAATTAAACTTGAAACCACTGATTGTAATAATACATCAAAATTCTTACTGTCAGTTAACCGGTTAGTCATAGTATTCTCAATGTATTTTAACACTGGCACTTTAGTTGAACCATCTGAATATTTTAAATGCAACAATCAACATAAAATTGAGTTTTGACCTTTGTGTATTTTTTTTACAGTGTATTTTTTAGGGCAATAAACCCAGACAGCAACATAGTGTTGGCCCAGATCCGGCCCACATCCGGGCTGTGTGGATTCCAGATGTGGGCCAGATCCAGGCCGATACTATGTAGCTGTCTGAGACTGGTGTTTTAGTGTTATTATGAACATCGCCATCACATTCAGAGATACTGCTAAATGTAAAAGCAATCAAACGTGTCATTCTTTATTATCAAACAGTGGACAAAATAAGTAAATTTGTGTAATGAAATGAATATAACATGTGCATGCATACTGCTGCTGCTTATCTTTAGCATGTACACTAACTTGTGTGGAAATGGGCATGGAATGGTGAAAAAATGCTGACCTAAAAATTGTTACACTTAATTTAAGTGATATTACTTAACATTAATGAACCAACATACAATAAAACTACCAAAACACATCATTCATGTCTCAAATTAAGGCATTCTTTCAGAACTCTAGTGAAGGTTTCAGCCAACAAACATAAATTAAATATACAAAACAAAAAACACACAAACAACAGGCAGCAATATGCACTATTTTCTGCTGTTCAGAATTCAATGCAGTTTATGTTACATGGTTCATGTTTACATTAATGTACAAACCTTTTGTATAGATGGTGATGAAAATGAAAGACTAAGACTTGTGTATGTGTTTAGCTACATCTTATTTTTTCTGATTTAAAAAAAATAATATTTCAGAATAATATATATCAATGTGGTATACGGTAGAAATATTACACATTTCAGTCTAGCTTAGGTTTTTAAATTAAATAACACAGTCTTGGAAATAATATGTAAGCATGTGCAAATAAGCCTGTATAGTAAATCAAGTTCTGTTGGTCTTTGTGTTTAAGTGAGAAATTAATTCATTTAAATTGAAAGATCTCAATGTTTATAAGATCTTTCAATTATGTTTAACAGTTTTGAGCGTATAAAAGAGTGTATAAAAATGGGCTCTGAGTTTTGGCAGTGGTTGTGTCTAAGTGAAATATGTAGTTTGGAAGATGTAGTCACTGAATGCATTAATACAACATTGAATGACACAGACATTTGCAACACTTCTACAGTAATACCGTAGTAAAATATATTCAGAATCTAAAAAATTAAATACTATCAAAACAATTAGATGTAGCTGAACACATACAGGTATTAATCTTTCAGTTTCATCACCATCTATAAAAAGGGGAAACTTGGGGGAAAATGTGTACTGTACTGTAAACAATGACCATGTAACATATAATGTTGTGAATTCTGAACAACAGAAAACAGCAGAAATATTTTATAATGCTTCCTGTTATTTGTGTTTTTTTATTTAACGTGTGTTTTTTGGGGGTAAAACCTTTTCTAGTGTTCTGGAAGAATGAGTTGATCTGACACATGAATGAAGTTTCAGTGCATTTTGAATGTGAAATGAACTGCTGTCAAGCTGTAAGTTGGTTTGGAGAAGATATCATGGTCTTTTAACCTGACATCATTTAAGACATCATTTAAGACTGTGGTATAAATGATTGAATGATTTAACCATAACTCATTACTATCCTTGATTTCTAAAATAGGTATTTTTCATATGTATGTAGACTAGGGTGTGTGAATTGAGTTGTTGCACTTCCCCCCCACACACAATTTACATATCAATGCAGGAAGGCCTTAAAGGCCAGTGTTTGTCTCAGGTGAGAAAACTGGCCAACAACCCCCAGAGTCCTGTTACCAATATCTGTGCAACTTCTCAAATACACTAGAATAAACTAGAGAAAACGCTGGGATTTACCCTGCCAAATTAAATTAAATTACAGGTTTTTACAATCACTAGGACACATTTCTCAATATTTAGGTACATTTTCAAAACTCTTCACTCAGTTCTCCTAACCAACTTACAGCTTGACAGCAGTTCATTTCACATTCAAAATGCACTGAAACTTCATGTCTCAGATCAACTCATTCTTCCAGAACACTAGAAAAGATTTAACAACAAACACACTTTGTCACTCATAAAACAAAACAAAAAACACAAACAACAGGAGCATTACACAATGTTTTCTTTTGTAAAATGCTTTCATAAAACAAGAATGACACTATCTACTGTTTATAATTCACTGCAGTTGATGTTACATGATCCTTTTTGATTACAGCCCAGTTATCATCTATGATAATATTGAGCAGGTGGATACCTATAAGTATATAGGTGTGGTCATTGATCGTTCATTTACTTGGAAAGCCCACATTGATTATCTTTGTTCAAAATTCCGGCAACGATTGTATTTTTTTAAGAAGACTTAGGCTGTTTGGTGTAAATCAGAGAATTATGCAATTATTTCATTATGCCGTTTTAGGTAGTCTTTTAAATTATTGGATGCACACTTCATATGGCAATCTTTTGGTCCAATTAAAATCACAGCTTGCATGTCTTGTGAAAACTGCAATGTAAGTTATGGGTGTAAGAGAGTACTCATCACTTCAATCAATTTACGAATCGTGGATTTTAAAAAAAAATGCACAGACAATAGTGAGTGATCCAAGCCATGTTTTATTTCCAATGTATCAGCTTCTGCCATCAGGGAGGGGGTATAGAGTCCCACTGAGTAAGAGGAACCGTTACAAAAAAATCATTTATTCCTGTATCTATTAATATGTTAAATAGCCAGATGTAGTAATGCCGTTTTTTTAAAACTCTTTTTGGTTTGTGTGTGTATGTATATGTTGTGTACTAATGCAGCTTTGAGTCCAAGACAAATTTCCTGAAAAAGGGCAATAAAGTAAAGTATACTAACAAACTAACTTTTTAACATTACTGTACTAAAATATTCCTAAGTTTCCCCTTTTGTATAGATGGTGATGAAACTGAAAGACTAACACTTACATCTAATTATTTTGATTATATTATATTTTAGAATCAGAATATCTATTTCAATGTGATTGAAATTACTTGTTATTTTTAACAGTTTAACAGTACTATTATTATTAACAGTTTTAAAAAGCGTATGTAAACATGTGCAAATTAGCCTGTATAGAACATAAAGTTCTGTTGGTGTTTGTGTTTAAGAATAATGAATGTAAATGGAACAAAATGCATTCAATGACATCTTTCAAAGCAGTGATCCACAGTTTAGCTCACATAGACGGAAGGTGTGATCACTGTGTGAAGAGAGTTTTGAAAAAGTGACTTTAGAATTGGGAAACTTACATTTTATTTGTGTTTGGAATAATCATTAATTTAGTTTCATTGCGAACATAGTGCTAAACAAGTAAACAAGATTTTATATTTAAATATTATATTATAATATATAATACTGATTTCAGAAAATCCCTGGGAGTGTGAATGAACAGAAATCAAACAATCGCGGGACAAATTATCAGTGTATTTTCCGGAATCTCTGTGTGAACGGGGCTTATGTGAGCCAAACTGTGGATCATTTATTATTGCTTTGGCAATTTTTTTTTTTTTATTTCTCACTTAACACAAACACCAACAGACATTTATGTTCTATACAGGCCAATTTGCAGATGTTTTAAATTCTGAATCTAATAAAAACAAAAACAAAAAAATTATATTTAACTAAACACCTATACAAGTGTTAATCTCAGTTTCATATTTTTGTACAGTATTGTAAACGTGGATAATGTAACATTAACTGCAGTGAACAGTAGATAGTGTAATTCTTGTTTTATTTATTTTTTAAATACATTTTTACAAAAGAAAACTTTACAAAATAAATTTGGCAGGGTAAATCCCAGCGTTTTCTCTAGTTTATTCTAGTGTATTTGAGAAGTTGCACAGATATTGGTAACAGGACTCTGGGGGTTGTTGGCTCTCACCTGAGACAAACACTGGCCTTTAAGGCCTTCCTGCATTGATATGTAAATTGTGTGTGGGGGGGAAGTGCAACAACTCAATTCACACACCCTAGTCTACATACATATGAAAAATACCTATTTTAGAAATCAAGGATAGTAATGAGTTATGGTTAAATCATTCAATCATTTATACCACAGTCTTAAATGATGTCTTAAATGATGTCAGGTTAAAAGACCATGATATCTTCTCCAAACCAACTTACAGCTTGACAGCAGTTCATTTCACATTCAAAATGCACTGAAACTTCATTCATGTGTCAGATCAACTCATTCTTCCAGAACACTAGAAAAGGTTTTACCCCCAAAAAACACACGTTAAATAAAAAAACACAAATAACAGGAAGCATTATAAAATATTTCTGCTGTTTTCTGTTGTTCAGAATTCACAACATTATATGTTACATGGTCATTGTTTACAGTACAGTACACATTTTCCCCCAAGTTTCCCCTTTTTATAGATGGTGATGAAACTGAAAGATTAATACCTGTATGTGTTCAGCTACATCTAATTGTTTTGATAGTATTTAATTTTTTAGATTCTGAATATATTTTACTACGGTATTACTGTAGAAGTGTTGCAAATGTCTGTGTCATTCAATGTTGTATTAATGCATTCAGTGACTACATCTTCCAAACTACATATTTCACTTAGACACAACCACTGCCAAAACTCAGAGCCCATTTTTATACACTCTTTTATACGCTCAAAACTGTTAAACATAATTGAAAGATCTTATAAACATTGAGATCTTTCAATTTAAATGAATTAATTTCTCACTTAAACACAAAGACCAACAGAACTTGATTTACTATACAGGCTTATTTGCACATGCTTACATATTATTTCCAAGACTGTGTTATTTAATTTAAAAACCTAAGCTAGACTGAAATGTGTAATATTTCTACCGTATACCACATTGATATATATTATTCTGAAATATTATTTTTTTTAAATCAGAAAAAATAAGATGTAGCTAAACACATACACAAGTCTTAGTCTTTCATTTTCATCACCATCTATACAAAAGGTTTGTACATTAATGTAAACATGAACCATGTAACATAAACTGCATTGAATTCTGAACAGCAGAAAATAGTGCATATTGCTGCCTGTTGTTTGTGTGTTTTTTGTTTTGTATATTTAATTTATGTTTGTTGGCTGAAACCTTCACTAGAGTTCTGAAAGAATGCCTTAATTTGAGACATGAATGATGTGTTTTGGTAGTTTTATTGTATGTTGGTTCATTAATGTTAAGTAATATCACTTAAATTAAGTGTAACAATTTTTAGGTCAGCATTTTTTCACCATTCCATGCCCATTTCCACACAAGTTAGTGTACATGCTAAAGATAAGCAGCAGCAGTATGCATGCACATGTTATATTCATTTCATTACACAAATTTACTTATTTTGTCCACTGTTTGATAATAAAGAATGACACGTTTGATTGCTTTTACATTTAGCAGTATCTCTGAATGTGATGGCGATGTTCATAATAACACTAAAACACCAGTCTCAGACAGCTACATAGTATCGGCCTGGATCTGGCCCACATCTGGAATCCACACAGCCCGGATGTGGGCCGGATCTGGGCCAACACTATGTTGCTGTCTGGGTTTATTGCCCTAAAAAATACACTGTAAAAAAAATACACAAAGGTCAAAACTCAATTTTATGTTGATTGTTGCATTTAAAATATTCAGATGGTTCAACTAAAGTGCCAGTGTTAAAATACATTGAGAATACTATGACTAACCGGTTAACTGACAGTAAGAATTTTGATGTATTATTACAATCAGTGGTTTCAAGTTTAATTAATTTATAAAGTACATTTAAAACAGCCACAAGACTGGCCAAAGTGCTGTACAAGACAACTAAATACGTATCCTAAATATACACACTCTAATACACAAAAATATAATATAATATATACATTTAAAAAAAAAAAAATCAATACGCCAGAGAAAACAAATACCTTTTTAAAAGAGACTTAAAAATTGTTAGGGAAGATTCGACTCTAATCTCTAATGGCTTGTTTTCACTGAGCGGTACGGTACGGTACGGTATGCATTTATTTCCGTTTCCACTGTCAAAAGTTGTGAATGGTACCAAAAAGCCGAACCTTAACACTTTTTGGGTACCCTTCCGTTGGGGTACCAGCACAGTGGTATGGTACTAAAGGGTGGAGCTAGACTAACTGCAGGACGTTGATTGGTTGACAGAGAATCGCCACTTGCGCGTGCTACAAGGGGAATGACAACATAAGAAGCGCCATCTTTTAATTTACAGTTGACATATAATACTACTGTTACTGTGTCACGAAATGTAAATTTAAGAGTTTTTCAGGCGAGAATGTAGTTGTTTAAAGCTCAAATCTGTGGTTTATTTATAAAGATTTATGAAAATTTGATCCAGGTTGTGAGATCCAGGCAATCACCATTTGTGTGGCTATAATGTTTAAGATTTCTTTAAATGAAAACGAAAAGAGGCAGTGTGGTGTTTTATAACATATTTTGTTTTATTGTTGCCTAAAATGTACATACAGAGATAACCGGAGTAGCAGAGCGAGCTGACTGACGCTTTGAAGAACGTGCTGTTCCATTAGCAGAATTACCGGACTCGCGTCCTCGGGAGTCATTCTCCTGAGCTGGACTTGGCAAGTCCAAACTGTGCGTACTTGCTATTGAGAAACGCCTAATGTTTCTGCTGATATGGGTGCTTGCAGCATTTTGGTTCTGCTAGACATTAGCGCTGCTTTTGACACTATATGTCATATCATCCTCCTTGACAGGTTGCGTGTTTTGTTAGGCACCTCTGGCATCTCTTTGCAGTATATTTATTTGGGGAAGAACAAATCGGAGGCAACATTAGTACAGCAGGGCGTCCCGCAGGGGTCAGTACTAGGACCTACTTTGTTCTGCATCTATATGTTGCCGCTTGGTGACATTATTAGAAAGTACGGTACGGGGTTTTTCCTTGTTATGCTGATGACATGCAGATCTATGTTAGCTCACTCCCTGATCCAAATCTCGCAATTACAGCTCTTACCGTATGTCTGGAAGAAATAAAGGTATGGATGCATGACAACTATCTTAAGCTTAACAAATCAAAAATGGAACTGTTACTTTTTGGTATGCTGACAGATTTGCACAAACATAACTGTCTAAGTCTGTTTTCTGATTCTGAATTATTGTCTCCAGCATCACAAGTGCGAAATCTAGGTGTTATCTTTGATCCGCATTTGTCATTTGATGCCCATATCAAAATGGTTTCAAAATCTGCATTTTTCCATCTTAAAAATATTGCCAGAATTCAAACTTCTTTATCCCTGTCAGATGCAGAAAGGCTTATTCATGCATTTAATACATTCATATGATAGCACTTTATTGCGTGTAATTCACCTTATTCCGCCCCGCCCACTTTTAATACTTTGCGCTTCCGCAATTTGTCATCCGACTTCCGCTAAACTGACACGGCACATCCGGGTGTAAATCGTAAAGTACACCACAACATTCCGATCGCTTTACATTGTGTTCGTAACACTGTTGGTTAAATTGTTCTATCCTCTTAATCCAATTGTTATGGCAGCCCCTAACTGACCATACAATACTTGACATATTTTACCGTTAGAACAATAGAATTACGTCTAGAAACTAGCGTCCTTTCAGACGGAAGTTGAGGTCCCTCTCAGCCCGAAGTAAGATGACAAAACGAACGTAATGGCGTCACCCTCGTGGAAAATAAGGTGAATACACATGTCATGCACCCTACAACACTAATCCTAACCAAACATATAATACATATTACACACCATTACTAAACCTACCCTAAACCCACCCATGCGTATCATATGCACACAGAAACTCCTTTTCGCGTATAAATTGCACAATAAACACAATGTGTGCTATAGAGACACATTTAGTGTGACCGGGTTGGAATGACATACCAATTTCACAAATTCACGTTTATGTTGTTTACATGCAGATGGTAAAGGCATCGTTTTCAAAACCTTGCACTTTGAAACTCGTTTTCAAAAGCTTGCATTGTCAGGTGAAAATTGAAAATTATGTCCTGAAGTGTCCATTCTTTATTGCACTTTAGTTTTGTTAATTGTTCATTTAAGTTGGCCTATTTATTATATATACAGTTATATATACACTTTTATTCTGGTTTACTGTGTTCACAGAAGCACTGCGGGTGCTTGATGTGTGAATCCTCATGTTCTGTTGTTTATGCTGCTATTTGCACATGTAAATCTACATTTTTTAGGTTTTTGAATTGGTCACAGACACCTATCTATTCTAAGTCCATTTAATTCTAATCTAACCTTCAAATCATGTCAGTTAACTGATGATGACTGGTTAACAACCATCAGCTTTCAGTCAGAAAACAAAATGTTAAATGAACATCCCTACTTCATATATTTCAACTGAACCAACTAAAAATGTTCAGTGCAGCAAGTCGACATAACATTTTGAGATTGACCTCCAAAATCTTTACAGTGTGTTTGTGATGGCAAGAAATGTACAAAGCAGCCAAACACGTATCGTTCTTTACCATCCAACTGGGGACGCGAAGTTCATTTTGATTAATAAAATCATTATTCACTGTATAAAGTATGCTTTACGCTATACTAAATATAGGTCACTATAGTGACCTGAAATCGTTACCTTAAAGAGCTATTTCTGTTTGATTAATCCTATAAACCCTAAAGGGACTGCATAACCAAGCATAGAAAGTATCTATGAAGAGAGAAAATAAGCGTTAAATAAGAAAAATAATGTTATGAATGATAAAAGGCGTAATATATAATATACTATATAATATACTATATATATATAGTTACATAATGAAGACAGACTTCACTGCCAGTTCACTTCACTGTTCACACACACACACACACACACACACAGCTCCATTGCAGCCAAGTCCCCTCTTGTATAGATAGAGATCGTTCCGAGAGTCCCCTCTCGGCCAGTGTAGAGCGACATTGGTCTGTTAGTAATATAGATATGTATGTGTGTGTGCAATGACACATAACAATGGCAAGTAAATTGTTAGGGACTGCATAACCAAGCATAGAAAGTAAAAAAATTATATTATGAATGATAAGAGGATATTCTCGCCTCTGCTTTTGAACTGTTGCTGCCGGACCGTCTGTATTTTTTTACCCCGTTGTAGATTTAAATGGTCTTTCCTCAAGCAATTCAATTCAATTAAGTCTGTCTTTATTTTGTAACTATAGTTACAAAATAAAGACAGACTTAACTGTTCACACACACACACACACACACACACAGTTCCATTGCAGGCTATTGCGAGTCCCCTCTTGTATAGGTAGAAATCGTTCAGAGATGATATTCCATCTTGGCATGTTTAAAATATTATTATTTTTTGCATATTTGAAGTTATATTATGAAAAAAGACCTTAAAAGAAAATTGTGCATTTCATTTTTGTTTCTTCAAAATGACCAGATGCAGCAAGTCAACTCAAAAGTTTTGAATTAGATCAAGAAAGGAACGACATATGTTTGGTTGCATTTAAATTTAGCAATATTTCAAACACTGAATATCTCTGTACATCAACATCCTAGAAACAAAGGAAACAGAAAAATAAGGACATGTCTATTGATTTTTTTTAAGAGTAGAAATTATGTTTTAATTAATAGGCAGCCAATACTATCAGTCACATTATTAATATCTTAATAATATAATAATAATTACATTATAATTATGACATTTAGTTGCAGATCCCCTCTTGGCATGCTTTTTTTTTTTTTTATTAAAAAATGCATATTTGAAGTTATATTATGAAAAATATAATATAATATATATGGTAACCCTTTATAATAACTATCCTATTAATCATTAGTTAAGCATTAGTAAACAGTTAAATCATAATTCATAAAGCAGACATTAATAAGCTGTTTATAAATACAGCTTTAAATGCTGTATTATTGATTTAGAAGGATATCTATAATGTGTTTAATAATTGTATTTTCATACTTTATTAATTATCAATTTATCATTTCTAAATGAAGTATAGCATTATTTACAAAGCAGTTATTTAGGAGTTGTCAGTGATTAATAAGATCACTTAGAGTAAATTTAGTAGATTCAGGGAGTTATAAAGCATTTAGTAGTGGTCAGTTCACTATTTTGTGAGCAAAAGTGAGGACTAGTTATGCCTAAAGCATTTATAAAGGAGATTTAAAGACTCAGTTATCTTCTAAACAGAAAAAGGAAACACACACAACACAACACAGTGATAGAGAACATAGAAATATTAACAGCCTTTAAATCTCCTACATAACTAGCATAACTAGTCCTCACTTTAGATGAGCTCACAAAAAATAGTGAACTGACCTCTACTAAATGTTTTATAACTACCTGAACTACAGTAGAAATACATGTTAATAAAGCATTTATTAACACACTAAGTAACTATTACTATATGTCTGAATAATAAGTGTATGATGTATGAATGTACATTGAAATAGTTGAATCATTTACTCACACTTTCTAAGGGATCTTATGAACCACTGACAACTCCTAAATAACTGCTTTGTAAATGATGCTATACTTCATTTAGAAATGATAAATTGATCATTAATAAAGTATGAAAATACAATTATTAAACACATTATAGATATGCTTTTAAAACAGGAATAAAGCATTTATAACTGCATTTATATACTGCTTATTAGTGTATATTAATGCTTTATAAATTAATTAACTGTTTACTAATGCTTAACTAATGATTAATAGCGTGCAGTTATTATAAAGTGTTACTGAAGCAGTTAAACAGCAGCTCTACAGTCTCAGAGCCTCTCTAGGACAGCAGCCATTCAGACAATAGAGAAGTGTGAACGACGTGTGTTAATGGGCCACTGCAGTTCCTGCTCCAGCCTACAGGAGCGCTGCTGAGTATGGACTTAAACACACACACACATGTAAGTCCCCACTTGGTCAAAAATGTAAAAAATTAACCAGAGCGTGTTTTAGCTGATTTTAACATGTTTTAAAGCATGACCAACAGGGGACTTGAAAAATGTCCCCACTTGGCTCGACGGTCCCCTGTTAGTGAGTGTGTAACGACACCAAGGTCCCCTCTTAGATAGATAGACGAGTACACACACACACACACACACACACACAAACACACACACAACATATTCCAGCTTTGTAATCTTCCATTGTGATGTTTCCAAGCACATTTTTGCGCGTGTGAAGAGGATGATTTTTTTCCGTCGATATTGGAACGTGAGTGAAGTACAAAGCCTATGATAAAGAATAGTTTACCATCCAAATCCATCGCGAATGTTGAAACATTTTGATTCTAATGAGAGAGATACGTGAGCCCAACGCCACTTACTTTCACTTTCGCTTTAAATTATTTCGTTTTGGCTTGTTTATAGTTATTTTTTTATTCTTGTTCTGTTCTGAATATCATTACATTTAAAAGATAAATCATTGATCAAATCTAATTTTTGTGACATGGCTTAACATTACATTACCGTGACTTTGCGCACAAATTGTCTATGCACGCAAGGTTATGCGCATGACTCAAACACTGGCAGACACAGCAGCAGTTGTAGGCAGGTATATTGATCATGAAATCAGAATTTTCTTGTCTTGAATTATTAATCCTTTCATTCATTTATATCACTTGTTTAAGTTAATTAATATGTAAAAAAAAAAAAAAAAAAAAAAAAAAACTTGATTGGGGGCCCCCTGGTGGCGAGGGGGCCCCAAGCAGCCGCTTAGTTCGCTTATGCCTCGGGCCGGCCCTGGGTCCCTTAAACTATAGACTTCAATGACCCCTATTTGTTTGAACGTTGAAGACAAACTCAAACACAAAACCAGTTCCTATTTAATTTCTGGAAGCTGGGATAAATAGGCAAGCACTGTTACTACATTCAAATATCAAATACTGACATTAAAAAGAATACATGAAAATAACATTTCTCCAGAGAAGTCATTCAACTCATTTGATATTTAGAATGAAAAATATTGATTAATACCTTGATTATAATCACTCATTACATATACATTGAAGCAGCAGTGGATTCCAATCCACCCCCTTCACTAGTAATGGTTGTGCGTGAAAATCCCAGTAACTGAGCAGATTGTGAAATACTCAGACCGGCCCGTCTGGCACCAACAACCATGCCACGCTCAAAATTGCTTAAATCACCTTTCTTTCCCATATTCTGACATTCAGTTTGGAGTTCAGGAGATTGTCTTGACCAGGACCACACCCCTAAATGCATTGAAGCAACTGCCATGTGATTGGTTGATTAGATAATTGCATTAATGAGAAATTGAACAGGTGTTCCTAATAATCCTTTAGGTGAGTGTATAGTAAAGCTACAATTTTATAACCCTAAAACTGACCCTACTCTGGAAACTGGAAGAACTTCAAGTATGGACGCTGATTTGAACGCTTAGTAACAAGTTCAATGGCACGTCTCTACAGGGGGGAGCGTGCCTATGTTCCCACAGCCCTATGTTCCCAGAGCCCCAAGTGCCCACAGCTCTTTGTTCCCACAGAGGGTTAGGGTTACCCTAACCCTAAACCTAACCCTAACTAGCTGTAGCAGTGTAGAATAGCTGTAGTGTAGACTAGCTGTAGTAGTATAGACTAGCTGTTGAAATTATAGGGAAATGTATGAACACAATACTCAGTTTTGAAAATGTCCTAATGTGGGATCATAGAGTTCCTGACAGATTTCTCCTGACCTTTTGGTGACTTGGCGCTTCTTGCTTACAGTAACTGTTTGGGGGACAGGGGAGGGTTAAATGTGGTAAGAAAATTACTTGACTTAGAGTTTCATTTTGAGAAAAATCTTTGAAATTTTAAAAATATTGAGAGAACATAGGACTGTAGGAACATATGGTTGTGGGAACATAGAACCTAATTTTCAAAATTTTCAGTAAAAAAAAATTCTCAGAAATGTGGGAACATAGGGCCGTGGTAACATAGAGCTGTGGGAACAGAGGGATGACCCCAACTAGGGAGCTGGCACAAATCTCATCTGAGACTGCTTGTCTCTTAGCCCTTTCCCTTTCTCCTCCCTCTCTCATCTTATCCGTTTCATCGATCTGTTGAAGGTTCTGATTGCTGTGTGATCAGTTTTGACTCTTTGTGTAGTGCTTTCTAAATTACAACATTGTGTAGGCAATGATAAATGGATAATGTGTGTAAAGTTTTGCAGTGAAAGTTTAACAAATCTGACTCATGTGTCAAAACTGGGGAGTAGTGTTTATAGTTTGGGGAAAAGGGTGTGCTTTTTGATAAACGGTGTTGTGTTTTTGAAATTTGAGTTCAAATCCATAGTTATAGTGTTTCAGCAATCGAGAAAAACTGTAACATATACACCTAACAGATACACATTACTTATTATGATAGATCTTGTTTAATTACAAACAAGGTTGATTGTTTGAAAATAAGTAAAAAGACATGCATTAAAGTAATTAATTAATAATGCAGTTTGATGTTAAACAGAGTTTAAACTGTTAAACAGTTTATCTGTAAACAAGATTCCACAGTGTGATGTTTTTTTTAATCAACTATACAAATACAAAATATTGTTTTTCAATAAAGTATGAAAAAGTAAAAACAAAATATTCATCTTTTGTCTTTCACAACAATACCAGTAAAAATACACCAAATGCATATTTGTCAAACAAGCCATAAGGCTGTATTTAAAAACATTGGAATGTGAGGTTATTAAGTTTACTTGCAAAAAGCTCCAGCAGAACAAAGAATTAAGTCATCTGTCAACTGTAATAATATACAATATAAATTAGAATCGTAAAATAAAAAACGGTGTATTTTTCTGTTACATACTATAATGCATCTTTGCAGTAATATAAAGTTACACAAGTTATATACACTCAATTAAGTAGTGATCCATATAGGCAGCCTCCTCTGGGGAAAAACAAAATGTCATAGACTGACACAGACACTGCTGCTGCACCACAGAATAAGTGAATATTGAGAAATGCAATCAAGAATGAGTTTTTACATTAAGGCCTAAATGTGATGATAGAGGAATTGTCATGAGGTCACCAAAGTCATCATGTGCTTACAAGATTTCATGGCAATCTGCCCAATTAGACAATATTCAATTTGACATTCTGGTCTAATGATTGTGCTACAGGGAATGTCATAAGGTCAACATGACATGATTCATTGCTCAGCAAATTACAGAAATCGGTTCATAACATTTGTTGTATGCAAGTCAAAAGTTTGGCCTAACGTTGGTGCAAAAGGAAAGGTCACAGGGTCACCACAATTAAGGGGAGTCTCTCTTAAAAGAGTATACACTACCCTAATATCATATGAGCCCAGTAATTACATCTGGTAATATCATACATGCAAAGTTTACATTTTTGGATAAGATTGGTGCACCTATACTGAGAGGTTTGTGCATTTTCAATGAACTGTGCAATGTGCTTACTAAATTGCTTGGAAAATCTAAATACACAGTTTGAATTTTTAACAAGATTTTGATGTGGTTAATCAATCAGCATACTAATAATACACAGATATAGGGCAAGTCCATTTCCTTCAACATAGTCCTTCGTGCAGCTTCCATCTGGGGAAATACAGAAAAACAAAAAAGCAAGAATTAGGATAAGAGGGTGAATTTCAGCTGTTTTAGAATAAGTAAGGTGTGTAAAGCATTAATAAAACACACAAATAAATTATTAAGAATAACAGTAACAGGGGGTTATTCCAAAAAACAAACAAACAAACATAATAATAATAATAATAATAAATAAATTACCTAAATTGTGTTTTCCTCTTCATCCTCACTGGTGTCTGGACTACTGAGGCCACTTTGATCTTCCTCTTCAACATGTAGAAGGACAGAGGCCTCAGGACCTAAGGCAGTCTTGTACTGTTGGAGGACCACTTGGAACCTTTCTGACACCTCTGACAGTCTTCTTCTCAAGAGACAGCAAAGTCCCTCATTTCCCTGGTCTACGTCTCAAAATACAAACGAGATTACATTAAAGACAAACTATATTAAAGGTTGTATCAGTGATTTCAGGCCCAAACATAAAAGATCATGTAGAGGCAAAAACAAGTAACTAACAAAACAGCATCAGGCATAAGAGACATCAGGATCAAATTGTTCTTAAAAGATATTTATTTCTTGCAAGAAATGTTCCCAGTCCACCCGCAGACCAGCTGCAGACGGAGTGAGACCCAGAGCAGAGGTGGGCCCGCATTTTTATAGTGTTATCTCTTTCAAAAGCTATCTCTTACAGCCCCCACTAAACAAAAGACACAGAGGAACCCCTGTGGCTCCCCTAACCCCCTAATCTTCTCACCTCTGAGTCACACACACACCCTGCAGCTGTATTAACATCATAAAATAAACTCAAAATACAGACAAATGAATGTATGGCATTCATTTGTTAAATCATTGAAAATAAAGACAAAAGAAAAGATTAATTTTTCCCACAACAATTCCTCCTCTTTATCATTCTCTGATAAACTATATATAAAAATTCAGCCTTGTTTTCTAATTTTAATTAAACCCATTACGCTATTAAATCTTCAGAATAGAATCAATTCAAGTCTTTACATAAGACTAGAATTAATTCAAGTTTCTTACATCACAGTTATGCCCTTCATGTCTTATTCTCGTATACCTGATCACTCTACTTGAACTTTGAAAAAGTAAAAAGCTTGTATCAAATAAATAAGCATTTTGTCTGAAACCGGGCTAAAAATGAACAAACATTGTTATCGCATTTTCCTGGTTGAGAACCAGACCCTCAGTCATCCCAGACATAGCTCAAAGCATATAGTAAGAAAAACGTAAATGATTATAATTGCAACTTCCGTCACTCGTACCATCTGCATATTTTGTTCATCCCTAGGATAGACTGTACCCATTAATAACAAAATTATCAGAATAACACATACAATCATAACACTATGTATTTGTATATGTAGCTTTTTCAATTAATCACAATATTTTGTCAGGAAATGGTTTTACTTCTAAAGCTGTATTTAATTAAAATCTATTTAATAAAATCTAACCCGACTTTTCCATTACATACCGTTTTTTTTCTTATCACCATACTTCACATTAATTAATAGATCTTCCTGAAAACACATTTTTCTTTGCACAAGTCAAATGATTAGATTTATATCAATACTAAGCCCTAATTTGATTCAATCAAATAAAAATCACAAAACTTTTCTTCAACCATTAATTGGTCAACATTTTCTCCAGATATGTTGATCATCTCGTTGCCTCATGGACGTTCCATCTTCACCAATATGACACTTTGCATGCCGTAGAGAGGATTTTTCCAACGTTGGCGGGGTAGATAGTTTCTAGCACATATCATTGATCCCCCACTTTATTCTTTGCGTTTGGCGTTTTGGGTTGCTGACGTTGGTTGGTGTGGTTAAGGTCAGATGCTTGGACCCCGGTCTAACACTCTTCAATCATTTTCAAATCCTTACAAGATTTTCCCTTAGATCACGATCGCACCCCCACTGGAATGAGTCATTTACTGTCTGCTGTCACCTGCGAAAGCAGACCTTAAGTGATTTTGTTAGTGACCGCTTGTCTTGTCGTCCCTTTGGTGTGACCTGTGAAATTTTCAACCTGAAACATATCACCGGATAATTTCTTGCTCATTGAATAGCACTCGGGGTCCTTGTTCCCCTAAAAAACATTCAACCCATGTTGCTCATGTTAACAAAACAATACAGAATCAGTTCTGTTTGGTTCAATCCGTTCTGACATCCTGCAAAATGAAAATGTTAAGTTATGCGCTGAGTTCTTCTAACCCCTCCTGGACTTTCCTGAATCCAAATTGTCCTTCTGACCCCCTGAAGAGTTGAAAGGCTCTTATCTGACCACCAGTGGGTTCCTCCTGGACTTTTACTGTCCTCACATACCGATGAGGTCAAAGCTAGATAACCTCTCAGCCTGCTGTGAAGACAGTGGGTTTAGCCCCCCCTGTGAGGCCGAAATGTCTTTGTTTGTGGCCTGAATACAAATTATCCATACTAAAAAGTTCAAAGACTCATCTGACCACTTGTTTTACTGTGCGTTCTCTTGTTCCCGCCACGAGCATATTCATCCTCCTCTTTATGCACGACACTCATCTCGTGCATAAATTTAACGTAATAAAATTCTCTTACTTTTATCAGACGTCCATAGTGACTTCCATTTCAAGGTACACATTTACATTCTTATCAGTTCTTGCTTTCCCTCGGAAATTGAACCCATGACCTTGGCGTTACAGGTGTCACACTCTAATGTTTTTATTTATGGCCTCTTTACCAGTTTCAAGGCATGTCTGTTCATTATTCATTTGATTTTAGAAAAGTCAGCTGGATTGTTTTTGGTTCATTATCTGACTGATAACAGAAAGACAGACAGAGTATCAAGCAGTCTCTCAGCAGTCCACTCAAACAGTCTCTTTCTCTCTCACTATAAGCAAATCATCTTTTCAACAGCCTCCTAGGACTGTAACTAAAATAATCATAGTCATAGTCAATCCTTAATAGTTCACAAATGTCAAAATACAAATATTTGACTCAAATTAGAACCATTACAATAATCTAAAATACATTATGCTATGATCTTTTCTAAGGTTATCTTTAGTTTAAATACTCAATTCACCTAACCTTCGTTTTTTTTTTTTCAGAAATTTCTCTTGACTCATCACAAGCTGTTCTCATCTTTAGCCACCACCATGTCTAACGACCTTCAGAAGTTCAAAAATTTTCTTTGCCCATAAGGCAACCAACATCATGTTCCTTATATAAATTAATACGTCTTGTTACGGTCTCCACAACAAATAATGACAATCACCTCACGGTCTCAGTTGGCTCTTGAAAGCCTATTTCCATTAGCTCTTAAGCAATAATTTTCTTTTCTTCAGGGTGTTGTCTCCCTGGCATATATGCAGACACATGTCACAATGGAAGACAAGCCATACAATCAACGCGGTTTCTTGTGAGTGGTATAGGGGCTCACATTTTCTGGGGCAGACTGAACTTCTTACAGCTCATCTCACCTCTCAATGATCTGCTGAAGCTGATCGCCACTCAGTCAATCAGCGCCACTCTCATATCCATCTCACATAAAAAACACCTCCATCAGGAAATGCCCAGTGTTTTTGCGTGATCCTTCTGTCTTAGGTTGTCCTTTTGGCCTTAAGATCTTACCCGTCTTTGAAGTAATCACTCGTACACACTGGTAACCGCTTTTCCCCATTACAGAATCTGTGACCGTTTTCTTCAACATAATCTGTTGTTTTCTGGAGCTTAGGAAAAAGGCGCATTCAAGAGTCATCAGAGCCATTCGGACTGCCTACTAGTGTTAAACATAGGGAGACGGATTAATAACAGCAGTATTTAATCACTTAAATTCATTAATCATTTTAAAGGCAGCAACCTAGCTGCTTAGATTATACTCAGTGAATTTAGATCACAATCGTACATTCAGTGTACTGTTACTTCTGTAGCCGGAGCCATCAGCCCTGTTTTATGGTGGAGGCTAAAATGAGACAGTCACTGGTCCCAAAATAAACAAGTTCAAAACAGTATTATTTTAAAGACTTCTTTAAAGTCTTTCAGTTTTACTTTTAAAACGTTTTAAGTACAAATTGCCCTTTTGAATGGCAATGATTTCCTTTAACATCTCTGTGTCTATGATTTTCAACTGAAACACTGTGCTTTACACAGGCTCAGACAACAGCTTTCAGCTGACATTGAATGAGAGAGAGACTCTTGAGGCACTCAGGACTGATACACTGCATTTTCATAAACTTTTAACTTCAGACTTTATCTACCATCTTAAGGCATCTTTTCCATAAATTACATGTATTGTAATTTAGACATTACAAATTTCCACTCAGAATGAGTCTCTGTTGCACTGAAACTGTGGCAGTTTCAGTCACAGCACATGCCAGATTTAGATAAGCAAACCTGTTTTGGCCAATTCACAATCTTATCTTTTGAACCCAAAACATCAGCTGTTAGCTCTTTTCATAGTCAACAACAAGCTTTTGTTTAATCAAATGCCTTTTACACATTTTACATTTAGCAACTGTTAATCCTGTAACACTGCTTCTGTTTATTTTATCTTAAAAAATAATAAGAATTATTCTAGTTCTTAATAACGTTTAAAATTTCATTTCAATTTTAGTTGTCAGGTTTTCAATTACCATAATTTAATACCCGACTTCAATGTTTTCTCTAGGAGTTTATCAATCTGCTTCTATGGTTCCTACTAGCTTTTGAGGCTGCGCTCTCTGCTTTGTCATACATTTTATGATTATCACTATAAATCATTCGTTAGATTTGTCTCTCTATATCATCGCATTTTACAGTCACTGAATGACTCCGCTGACCGCAATAAAACACTCTTTGTTATTCTACCTACAGTCTTATCCCTGTGGTCTTTCTAACATCTCCACCCTACTTTACACCCCTGAAGCAGAGTGTTCTTATTCAGGAAATGCAAACAGAGCCCCTGATAAGTTCTCTGCATTTTCCCCCACTGTCCGCTGCAAATTCAATTACAATAGCCGAATCACAATCTTCATCATATTAACACTGATCTACTTTCTAACCCATATTAACACAGACTTTTCTTTAAATTTGTGTTAGTTTGGCACTTTCTTTGTTTGGAGCCAGTCAAAGTTGATCTTTCCAATCAGAATCAAACTTTTACAAAAACATAATCTGTAAATCTCTTTGAACTGAGAGCTTCAGAGCAGAGCTGCTTACAGCATTTGTTCTCTTTTGTATCAGGACTATTCAGTTACTCTTCATACAGTATAAAGAAATTCAGCATGTCATTAATTTCATTAACACTGGTTTGATAGCTTATTCAAATGGTTAGTATGCAGATTCAACTTAATATTATCATTATTCAGTCCCACTTATCTCTACTGTTTCACAGAAATCACAAGATTCCTCAAATCTTGTTCTCAGTCTCTAAATTACACAGACAGCTATCCTAGCCGTTTGCACCTTCAACTCTTGTTATAAAAATATGGCAATCTATTATTAAATAACCTTGTTTTCATAACATTAATACAATAAAGCACATCCACATCATTATTATTGGCAGAACATTCATTTTCATAAGCGACATGGAAAATCAAAATATTCTAAGCGGGTTTCACAAAGTTTCTGATTAACTTTTAGTCATACGTGTCTAGGGAAATTATCTCCAACCCATAATTTCCTTTATAAAACAGACAATGTCCTTGTCTTTCAATGACTTAATTTCAACAAAATATCTGACTTTGTACATTATTGATTTCCCAAATCTTCGGACATAGCTGTCTTTACATCTATCTAATTGTGTTATCATCAACAACACTGATTACAAATCACGTACATATTAACATCCAGAAGCTGGGTTGAACAAGCAAGCGCTGTTGCTATACTCCCAGCATAGCTGGACCCTTTAGGTTCAAAAGACAATGGTTGTCAAAATAAACATCATTTCAATAATTATTTTATCTCTAAAATATAGAATTTTTCCCGTTCTGCTTAATGAAACATTCCTATTGAAACTTCCTAATTGAAGTTTGGTATTAATGAAAACCAACCTAATAACAGCAGGCTCGTTGCAAAGGCAACACAGGGGATGACCAACAGCCTCTTTTGAAATAAGGCATTTTAGGTGGTATGGTCTTGCTTCCTTCCAGTGCTCTGAGGCTTTCTGCTGCCGAAAAGACCATGATGATGCAGAGCTACTTTGAGGCTGAGCAGCAGGAGGACATGACGCCAAAATATCAGAGAGCCTCTCCATATTTTTTTCTGTAAAGAAAATCCAAAAATAAAGCAGTAAGGGATAATTTAGATAAGGAACAATTAAAAGTCAACTGATCAGTATTAGAATGAACACTTTTTTTATACTGTACATGCATAAATTCATCACTGTGAATTACCAAATTACATTTACATTTTGAGGATTTAGTTTTGTTGAGGTTGCAGTAAGTGGAACCTCCACACTGGATGACAGGGAGCACTCAACCGTGGGGTATGTGGCTGTAAAACAGCACATAGAAGAATAAGAAAAAAGTTAGGCTATCACACTCTATTCTTGTTCTTCTTTTCAAACTATATACTAAACAATTTATGAAATCAGACATTTTTTTGTTAAGTACTTGGAAATATCTTCTACAATAGCGTCACTGAAAGGTTTATCTACTTTTTAATGTCTTTTTAGATATTTGAATATTTTAAACTCTCAATAAACAATTACAGTGTTCTAATTTGAGTTGGTCCAACATTGTCATAGTAAATTCCTACAAATGTCAAATAATTCAGATATAATCTGTGGCGGAGGCTTGGCGTCGCCCTCCTCGCCTCCCCCTCGGCTTACCACGTCCTACAGAGTCCCTTTTAGAGGTGTGTGGAGGGTCTCGTATACGTTTCCTCTCATCAGCTGCTCTCTGTGTATTGGAGTGAATATTTCTTGTAAGACTGATGTTGATAAAAGTAAGGTAACCAAAAGGCAGGTAACTTGTGAAAGGAAAACACAACATAGGGTGTTAGTAAGGTGTTGAACAGCTTAAATGAGCCTTGGAATAGATTCTCCAAGTATCTGTAACTCAGAGGGATGGAACTGCATATACTATTATTATTATTATTATTATATTCCCTTATTAACACATGTCACAGAGCATGGCAGGATGCATCATGCAATATACCTGTATTAAATCTTCTGCACTCATCATTCTTACATATTCCTCATCACATTTTACTTTAATTGGTTATGTTTGTTATAAAATGATTGAGGTGTACAAAAACTCTAACCTTGGCTTCAGCTAGAATGTGTTCATGTTTCAGCTCCAGAGCCATGCGTCTCCCCTCTTGGTAGTGGGGATCCTTTGAATCAAGTTTATGCTTGGTGGCCATTGCAATGCAGTCAGATACAGACAGACAGACAGACAGACAGACAGACAGATACAAACAGACAGTCAGGGATGGGCAGTATTTCAGATACATGTATTTAAAATACGTATTTGAAATACAAAATACTATTTTGTATTTTAAAGCCTTTGGAAAAAATCAAATGTAATTTGTATTTAAATACATTTAAGATGAGTATTTTTGTATTTTCAAAATACATAAAATACTTTTTGCCAGTCAACCTCTTTATCAGGGTATTGATTTTGTGCATCAACTAGTTCAGACATTCACTAGCTCAGCATTAGATCAGTGATTTTTTGTTTGTTTTGGAATAAGGTGAGAATGTCATGATCAATACTACTTGTTGATTAAAGTTAAAATAGTGCATTATTCACTTCAGTTAACGTGAAAGAATAAAAGAGCAGAGACAAGTGGGAAAATAGCGTAAGCCAATCAGTCTTGACCGGTTGTTTATTTTGATCAACTAGCTTGTCAAATGTGTTTAAAGCATTACTGCATGTTAGGGCTGGGTGATATGACACTACGGGCCCTATCTTGCACCCAGCACAATTGACTTTGTACACCGATGCATGTATCATTCCTATTTTGCACCCGCGCTCAGTAGCCTGGCTAACGTCAGACCAAGTCTCATTTGAGACTTGGTCTGGGAACCACATGTTCATTTTCTCGTATTTGAGGTGTGGTTTACGAATGCCCAGAGCCGTTTATTGGGCGCTATGAATGTCTATCAAATGCGCCTGTACGTAGCTCATAGCCAATCGTTTCAATTATACCAGATGACATATGTAGAGTGACAGAAATTCGACGAGGAAAAAGACGATGGGTCAAATATTTATTTGTACACGATGGCGTTTAGCGAATATTACCGTTTGTGCAAGATAAACATGAGGGTAGAGGTAACGTCGAGTCTGATGCCATGTTGGATCCATAGATATAAACAAACTGCTTCGGTGTCGTCATCGTCTTGCTGCTCCCTCCCCGTTCTGTGATTGGTTCCCTTTTTCAGGGGAAAATCTGGTCCATGGTGTCCAGGCTGCCTTGCAGCGTGAATAAAATCGCGCTGCGAGCAAGGCAGCATCGGGAAACCCAGGCTACGCACTCAGTGGACTTCAGGGGAAATCATTGTTGTGTCCATGAAGATGTGAAAAAATAGGCATAAATCTAGCTTACACATTTACCCAAATTATCATACGCCTGTTTAACCGAAGCTAATCTGGGTGTGTTTCTCCATCCCCAATGTCACTTCTCTGTGTTTTACGGCCCTGACGAGAACGTCGCTCTCCTCGGCTGTGAACCGCTCCTGGCGTGCGTCTAGCAAATCCGCCGTTATAATAGCAAATCCGCCATGGAACAAGCGCGCCTGCTCTTAAAGGGAATGTGAGATGACGCTCTGATTAATTATTTATTTTTAAAAAATCAAAAGAGTTTGAAATTCAGTCTATGCTGTGGAATCAAAACTGATATGGAGAATTGTGAAACCATGATATTGTTACAGTGAAGTAAAATTGAGATTTTGGTCATATCGCCCATCCATATTCTTTGCTAATTAGCAGAAAAGGTTCCCACAGTTTTACATACAGTATGAATTTTTTAATAGTGTTCACCACAAGTAATAGACTACATTGTAACCAGAAATAAGTATATAAATGGCTGCTATTTTGCATAAGTTTATTTGTAATTGCCAGAAAGAAAGAAAGAAAGAAAGAAAGAAAGAAAGAGAGGGCAGAGATGAGGTTAGGAATGATAAGCCAGTAGGCCTATGTAGTTTCTTCATTCACTGTGACCTATCCCTGCACTGGATGGCCAATTTCACAAGTATTTTGTGTATTTTCAAAATACAAAATACTGTATTTGTATTTAAATACATTTTTTCACACAGTATTTTGTATTTGTATTTAAATACATTTTTCCACACAGTATTTTGTACTTGTATTTTAAATACATTTCCATGTATTTATGCCCATCTCTGCAGACAGTCAGATACAGACAGACAGACAGACAGACAGACAGATAGATACAAACAGACAGACTGACAAAGATGGGTAAGACAGACAAGTAGACAAAGACAGACAGGGAGGAAAGAAAGAGCAATAGATAAAGACTGTGAGATAGATAAAGATTGAGGATGAAAGAGAGTAACAGAGAGGATGTAAGATATAGAAAATAATGAAGAGATAGAGGTTGGCTCTTAAAAAGTGCCTTTGGGTTTTGAAAATCAGGTTCGGATAGGTTCGACAGGTGATGTTTGACAGGATCTGCAGGGAGAACAACAGAAAATGTTAATTATGTAGTGTTATGTTGATATAAGATTTAAAAAGTGTACTCTAATAGTGAGTGATTCCCATTTTCTTGTAAATTCTTAGGATAAATAAATACAGATTCACGTTGTTCCTATTTCCTGTGCTACTGTTAAAAGTCGCGTAACATTTTTTTTTTTAATGGCGTGTATGTGTCTAGGGTTCGCCATCCCAGATATAAAGGCAGCGTTATGTGCAGTAACGTTATAACGTTAGATCAAGTGATAATATTGTTATTACTGACACATTACAGTGACGTTGTGTGTGAACCACGATGATCGAGAGAAAATTACATCTAGATGTCCCCAATTAAAGTTACTATTCCCCCAATAAATTCTCAATAAGCATTTACACGTCAAAAAAACAAAAAAAAACATGTTGATATATATATATATATATATCAACATGTTTTTTTTTTATATACCTATATATACATATATACATCTAGAACCTATATCTAGGCTTAGAACATGTTTTTGTTTTTATAAACTCGTAATTTTATTAATTTTGGACGTGTAAATAATGCTTATGAATTCATCTTGCTTATTAGGCTGTTGTAAGCGACTTACCGTGGTGGAATCGCGCTGGGCAATGGTTTCTGCGATGGTCACACACGCAGTGACGTGTTGCACAAAATTGCGCCAAAATATCAATCATAATTAAAAAGTACAGTCTTGAAGACTTCCGGTCGGAACATCGTCCAAGATGGTCGCATAGTGAGAGAGCTCTCGGTTGAGCCAGTGCAATTAGATAAATTCCCCAATACAAAACAAATAAATAATTTCATAAAAAACACAGACAAGGGGACAAAACCATAATACCACTTAGAGTAATAAAAATCGTCTGAAGACAAGAGGTGAGAAAGACGGGGCGCAGCAACATTAACGTTAGCAGTAACAGGTTTAAGCTAGCAAACAACGTGGAGAAATGGCCGACTTGGAACTGATTCTGCGAGAACTAAAGGATTTTTGCCAGGAAAATAAAGATCAATTAGAGAAAATAAAAGAAGAAATTGTGAAGGTGAATACCAGACTGGACGAAGCAGAAGGGCGAATTGAGAAAGCAGAGGAGAGGATCCAAAACACAGAGGAAGTCATCACTGCTATGCTAAAGCTACACACCAAGCCTGATGACAAACTGCTGGATCTGGAAAGTCGCTCCAGACGTGATAACATACGGATATATGGGGTACCGGAGGGAACAGAAAAAGAATCAACAACGATGGTCTCATTTGTGGAAAATTTACTCCAAGAAGGTCTCGAGTTAACTGATGACATGCCCGACCTGCATATTGAAAGGGCTCATCGGTCGTTGGGACCGCAGCCACCGGCGGACGCGCCGCCACGTTCCATCATAATTAAGTTTTTAAGTTTCAAAACAAAAGAGTCATTACTCCGCAAGGCATGGCAGAGGAAGGGGTTTACCTGGCAAGAAAATCATATAAACCTGGACCACGACTATCCACCTCTGATACTCAAACAACGAAGAGAATATTCGGAGATCCGCAAAGTGCTGAAGGAAAAGAAAGTTCAATTCCAGACCCTCTTCCCAGCCAGGCTGCGCGTGAGACACGACGACGGAACCAAAACCTACGATACTGTAGAGGAGGCTTCAGAGGACCTGCGGAGAAGAGGTTACACGGTAACAACAACCACCAGACCGCCGGAGACACTCATGGAACAGGTGCAACGATTATCCTGGAAAAGAGTAGGCAGGCAAGCGAGGAAGGATACAATCAAAGCCGGCCGCGATGCAAGCTACAGGGAGAAACTCCGAGCCTTCAGGAGATCATCACCGGCCCCCTCCGGGACCTAAAGGATTTAATCCAAAGTTCGAGGACAACGGAGTTAATTGTGAAATTTCTTGAACTGTATTGTAAATAGTGGAGGAGTTCTGTGGCAAGATTGACTGGTTCGTTCGGGACTAACTTTTCATCCTTGGACCCCGTTTTTTTTGTTTGTTTTTTTTTGTTTATTTTAATTGATTTTATTTTTTCTCCATGCGACTGTTGCAGGTAAGGGCCTCTCCCTCCGGAAAGAGGAGGGGGAATTTTCCCTTCGAGCCACCTTGGGAGGCTCAACAGGGTCAAATTAACAGACCCCTACATAGGGAGTCACACGGACAAATGTTCGGTTTTATGTTTATTAATATGTTAGTCGTTCATCCCCTGCCGGTTCTTGCAGGGAGGGAGAAGCGCATTAAGTTTCTGAGTGAGATGAAGGGGGGAATCACATAGATGCAAAATAGGTCTTTAAAAATAGCATCATTTAATATAAATGGGATACTCAATCCAGTTAAGAGAGGGAAAATCTTATCAAAATTAAAGCAGGATAAAATTCAGGTAGCTTTCTTGCAAGAGACACACCTTAATGACACTGAACATGCCAAATTGAATAAATCAGGATTTAAACATGTTTACTTTTCTTCCCATGGATCGGGAAAGAGGAGAGGAGTGGCGACTCTGATATCCGGTGCTGTAAATTACGAACACATATCAGAGCATAAGGACACCGAAGGCAGATTTGTTATGACTACGGGCAAAATAGAAGGAATTGTGATGAGTCTCCTTAACGTGCATGTTCCTCCGGGCAGTGACTGGTCCTTTTATAAACATATAGTTGACCTAATGACAACAAAAAGTCAAGGGATTTTAATAAGTGGCGGAGATTTTAATATTCGATTAAATCCGAAAATTGACTCATCAAATGGGAAATCTGGCGCCAAAAACATTAACAGAAAATTAAATACGTGGTTGCGTGAAGTGGGGATTGTCGACGTGTGGAGAGAGATAAATCCGACGAGCCGAGACTACTCGCATTACTCACCTGCTCACAATGTCTACTCACGCATAGATTACTTCTTTATGCTTAAAGGAGATCTTTGTAAGGTGAATAATTGTGAAATAAAAGCTAGCACTATTTCAGACCACGGTCCCGTTTATATGTCAGTCCATCTGAATAATAAAAAGAAATCAACCCTCTGGAGACTGAACTCAAACATTCTGAATAACCCAGTTATTAAAGATAAACTTAAAAATGAAATTCAGTTGTACTTGGACATTAACGAAAATGAAGAAGTGACCCCACCTATTCTCTGGGATGCATTAAAAGCAGTGATTAGGGGCAAAATAATATCCATATCCTCATATGAGAAAAAAATTAAGGGAGTAAAACTTAAAAAATTGGAAGAAGAATTGAAGACACTACAGAAAGAACATGCAAAGTCTCTCAAAGATGAGAACAAACATAAGATTAAAAAACTAATAAAAGAAATAGATGAAATAAATACTCAAGAAATTCAAAAAAAGCTCCTTTTCACAAAGCAACAATACTATGAGGTAGGTGGGAAATCACTAAAACTTTTATCATATAGTTTAAGAAAACAACAAGCGGATAGAACTATACACAAAATAAGAAACTCTGCAACAAATGAAATAGAAACTAATCTGGAAAAAATCCAGCAGTGTTTCCTGGAATACTATAAAACATTATATTCCCAACCACAGACTAGCAATGACAATCAGATTGATACCTTTCTGGCCCAAATTAATCTCCCACAGATCACTGATGAACAAAATGAAAAATGTATATCTAAAATAACAAAAGAAGAACTTCAATCAGCAATCGGGAGAATGAAAGGGGGGAAGTCTCCAGGGACTGATGGTTTTCCCACAGAATGGTACAAAACAATGCAAGATCAACTAATTCCAACATTATTAAAAACGTTTAATTGGGTTTTAGAAAACAAAAATATCCCTCCCTCATGGAGGGAGGCAATGATCTCGGTCATACCTAAAGAGGGGAAAGACCAATCGGACTGTGGGAATTACCGTCCTGTAAGTCTGTTAAATAACGACTACAAACTATTCACCTTCATATTATCTAAAAGAATAGAACTGATATTACCAATATTAATACATAAGGACCAGACTGGCTTTGTCAGACAAAGACAGACCCAAGATAACATCAGGAAAACACTGCACGTTATGAGACAAATCACACAACAAAATCTGGAGACACTAATATTAAGTTTGGATGCAGAGAAAGCTTTCGACTCAGTGAGGTGGTCTTTTTTATATAAAGTACTTTCAAAATTTGGTTTCCATACGAGTATAATAGACACATTTGCAGCTCTATATAACAAACCAACGGCTAGAATCAAAATCAACGGGGATCTAACCAGTTCATTCATTCTGGAAAGAGGAACGAGACAAGGGTGTTGTGCGTCGCCGCTCCTCTTTGCCTTGTTTATAGAACCCATGAGTCAACTGATTAGGCAAAGGTCGGACATAAAGGGCGTAATAATGAAATCCGGGGAGCAAAAACTGGCCCAATTCGCTGATGATTTATTGATAAGTATAACACAACCTACACAGACACTCCCAAAATTGATGAAATTACTAGAGGAATTTGGTATCATTTCGGGTTATAAAATTAATATCAATAAAACTCAAATATTAAAATTTAATTATGACCCACCATCCTCAATTAAGACCAGATATAATTGGAAATGGGATGCGGAATCCATTAAATATTTGGGTGTTTTATTACCTAGGGACTACTCAAGATTGTACGACATCAATTACGGCCCTTTAAATTTAAAAATAAAATCTGATATACATACATGGAATGTTATTCCCTTTTTAAGTTTAAGCTCCCGGATAGAATCAATCAGGATGAATATTCTTCCACGGTTATTATACCTTTTTCAGTGTCTGCCAGTCAAAATACCATCTAAACAATTCTTAGAATGGGACAGATTGATAGCAAGATATGTGTGGCAAGGAAAAAGGGCCAGAATTAAATTTAAGACACTGCAATTAGGAAAGGAGAAGGGTGGAATGGGCCTTCCTTGCCTACAGGACTACTACCATGCAGCCCAACTGAGACCTTTAGTCTGCCTGTGTTCGCCAACATACACTGCAGCATGGAAAGAAATAGAAAGTACGATGTTAAACAGAATCCCAATAACAGCCCTACTAAGTGATAACAAATTATTAGAAGAACAGGAAATCCCGAACGACTCTATAATAAGCAGCTCTCTGAAGTCCTGGCAGACAATGGTCAAAAATTGCAGATTAGGAGAAGCATCAAAAATTATGAGATGGTATGCCTATGATTCAGACTTTGCTCCAAACAGAATCGATGGCAGATTTAAGATATGGATCTCAAAAGGTTTAACTACTTATTATTCATTTATCCACAAAGGGGCATTCCAGAGTTTTGAAACCCTACAAAAAGACTATGGACTGGGAAAAGATGATTTTTTTAGGTACCTGCAAGTGAGACATCATTTTAATGAAAATCTTAAAGGGGTGTTAGGAACAGATGAGTCAGGGTTCCTGGAAGTATTTTTATCATTAATTAAACCCAGACCAAGCAACAAAATTATCTCCAAATTACACAATATCATACAATTATCTAAGAAAGAGAATACAGAGTACATAAAGAAGAAATGGGAAAGGGAATTGAAAGTGATGATCACACAGGAGAGCTGGGGAAAAATATGTCAATTGCAATGGTTAACAACCGGGTCAAACACATGGCGGGAGTTCTGCTGGAAAAACATTGCAAGATTCTTTATCACACCCATTCAGAAACGATATCAGGGTAGCGGAGATGCCTGTTGGAGACTTTGTGGGTCTAATGGAGCCAACCACTCCCATATTTTTTGGGACTGCCAGATAATTAGACCTTATTGGGAAGAGATTCACAAACATATAAACAATGTATTTAATGTAAATATCCCATTCAAATGTGAAACTGTTTATTTGGGCAATATAGGGTTCGAAACCTGGAATATTAACGATAAAAAATTGCTGGCAATACTATTAGCAGCCAGTAAGAAATCTGTTACAAGGAAATGGTTAAAAGTAGATCCACCCACCATTGATGAATGGATTGGAATTGTCTATGAGATTTATGTTATGGAAAAGATATCCTTTTCCCTCAAAGTTGAAAAAGATTTTTTTTATAAGATTTGGACCAAATGGACTGAGTATGTAAAACCAATCAGATCTGATTTCATTTGACTGTACTTGTGCTTTGTGTAGACTTGCCCTCTTTGTGTTGTCTTTAATACCTGAAGTAGTGCGCATCCCGGTTCTGTTCTGCTTTGTTATTGTTCCTAACTGAAATAAGTAATGGTCCGTAAAAGGAATACTCAGAAGGGCAATATAGACAACTCATCTAAACTTTCTGATTCCATCCCTGCCTATGTACTTGAATGCCAAAATTTGTATTTAATGTATGTGATGGGATTTTGCCTTTCTAAATAAAAAGATAATAAAAAAAAAAAAAAAAAAGTACAGTCTTAATATTTTATATCCGTGCTAAACATTTTAAAGGGGTCAGCATAAATGTCCAAGTGAAGGAAACACGAGTATGTAGCCATTACATTTAAACACATATCACTTCCCAGAATGCATCCATCTCTTTGCCAAAGGATATGTCCATATAAAGTAATTTAAACATTTCTGCAGTAGGCTATATCATTAATTTATTACAACTTCATAATCAGTATTGAGATGAAAGTTCTATAAAACTAGGCTATTCTTTTTTTCTTTTTCTTTTTTGCAAAAAAAAGCAGCAAAGTAGGCTCACGATAAGCCATTGCAAATTGAAATACCATCGACAATTATAAAATATCCCACAATAAATTAAGGCATGTTTTAAGCCTACAGCAAATATGCAGTCCTGCAATTATGTCGTTTTAATGTAGTCCAAAATTATATAAAAAAAGAGAGGAAAAATCGTTGATATTACCGATTTAGAAAAGTGTTTCAGCTAGCTACCCTCAACGTCGGCTTATGGACGTAAGGGGGAAATTACCACAATATGTGATCGAAAATTATAAAATATCCCACCTAAATTAAGGCATGTTTTAAGCATATAGAAAACATACCGTCCTGTAATTATGTAATTTTAATGTAGCCCAAAATTATATAAAAAAGAGAGGAAAAAAAGTTAGGGTTAGAAAAATAATCAAAGTTCAAAATTCAAAGATGAGGGATTTGCACTCAAATCTATCGGACGACCCTCTCCGTTGTCAAGTGACGAATAGGGGGTACCCTCAACGTCGGCTTTGGACGTGAGGGGGAAATGACCAGACGGCATAGCCTATGTGACGAATAGGGGTGAGACGATGTTGCAAGAAAGACGTGGTGCAGGCACGAAAAATACGTCCCATTGAAATACATTAGATTGGAAGTCGTGTTGTGTGGCACGAAAAAAAGAAGCAAATTCGTGCCCATAGACACGAATCAATAGATTCATGTTGAGTAACCTACCGAATATAAAGCAATAAAAATGAGGATTAAAATCTCTTGATTAAATGTTGAGTAATGTAGCTCTTAAAGTTTGCAAAATGAATAACAATTGAGAAAAAACAATACTGTGCTCTCGAAAGAAAAACGTGGTGCAGGCAGGAAAAATACGTCCCATTGAAATACATTAGATTGAAAGTCGTGCAGAGTGACACGAAAAAATGGGGAAATCAATAGATTAAATTTCGTGACTATGTCACGAACTGCCGTGAGACTGGGTTGAAACATGAGTGAGTTAGAGCCAAAATGGCGACGTACATGTAAAACACGAGGATTGCTTGAAGCAAAATGCAATATACATTTGTGACAGTTCAAAAATTAGAGTAATGTCTCGTGAATGTTATTGTGATGTGAAATACATGATATTCGGTTGAAAACCCTGTAAAAGGAGAATGTATCTCTGAAAAGCCTTGATTAAAATGTATAAAATCTCTATTGAAATATGTTAATGTTGTTAATGCATTGAAATGAACAGAGTCAATTAAATATTGTCGAAGACTGCAGCCAGTACTCCAGTTTTACAGCGTCTCGTTATTATTTTACAGTGCTGGCCAGTGTTGTACATTCAGCTTACTCTCTCAGGCTTCCGAGACTTGAGGAGGGTAACATTTACATACATACAGTAATATGATATTTTTTACACAGGAAAAAAGAACCTACAAGGTTGAATATCTTAATATATATTTTCTTAAATAATTCATTATAATACATTTAAAAAATGCATTTTTTGTTATTTATAGGCCTAGGCCTGAGGGATGAACAAGAAAAAGAGGAAAACATAAAGCAATAAGCCACTTTTGCTTGTGGATGAAAATGTTTGGATATAAAATAAAAAAATTAACAACATATTCAAGAGATGACAACTTTGGGATTTCGTAATAAAAAATAAATAATATCGTTAAGGATAAAACGGTGGGTCACATTAGTAAATCAACCCTAAATGTATTCACAAAATAAATGGGCAGCAGTTTCTTCAAAAAGACCACAAAATGAGCAAGTTTAATCAATATTTCCAGCTGAAAGTTTTCAAACAGCTTCAGACAGTTCTTTCAGCTGAAGGCCAGAGTCAAGTTGTTTACTCTGTTCATCAGAAAGTTTCAACAAGTCTTTATGCAACTCCTCAATGCATCCGATATCACATTGTCCTTCTCCAAATAAGTCTTTATAAAACTCCAAAGCAATATTTCTCATTTCATTTGGATCTGAAATGACATTCCCATTTACATCTTTCAAGTGCAACAATTTTTTTTTCTCTTTCTTTCTTCTCTAGATTAAAAAAAGGAGGAGCTTGGTGCATCCATTTCTCTCAACAATGCAAAGCGAGCTCTAATTAAAGCCCCTTTTGCTTTCTCGTGAAATAAAGAGGCTAAAGCTTCTCTTTTTTCCAGCTTCCCAACTGTCACAACATCTCCAACAATTAACTCTCTTTCAGTCTGTTTTATCTCTTTTTCTAGTTCAAAAACTGTTTTTTTTATCCTACCATTTGTTATATAATTTTGACAAAATATTCTAATTTGTGCTTTTCCTATATCCCACCACTGAACTATATCATAATTACTTTTTTGTTTTTTTCACTCCATCCAAAACACATTAAACTTTTCACAAAAAAAGCATATCATGCAACAATTTCGCATTAAAATGCCAATATTAGCTATGACTTTGTGACTTTCTTACATTTATTTCAATTATACATAAATGATGATCAGAGAACCCATTTGGACAAATTGTAGATTTCAAAATTCTATTACTTTTACTCTTATTAACATAAAATCGGTCTAATCTGGCAGTACTAATATGATCATGAGAAACCTTTACCCACGTACTGTTTAACTGTAGGGTGTTGCGGTCTCCATCAACTAAATTAGAATTACTAATAACATCATGTAAAAATTTGGCAGAAGAGGGATGAGGTTCTTCTCCACTTCTATCTAAGGTAAAATGTTCTGTACAGTTCCAGTCACCCACTAAGACCAACCATACATTTTCATCACAATTTTGTTTTAAAAACTCATATAACTTTTTAAATATTTGTATCCTCTCTGCTCCAGTATTTGATGCGTAAATGTTAATAAAAACAGAAACAAAACCATTTGCTTGAACAGCCAAAATTCTTCCTCTTTCTATTTCATCAACAGACACATTGGTTATATTAATCGTATTTGGAAATAAAATAGCAACTCCTCCACTAACATTTGTACCATGACTCATATATAAATCACTTCTCCATCTCATTTCCCATTCCACTTCATTCTTCACATCACTATGTGTCTCTTGTACAAATATTGCATCCATATTCTTGTTTTATATATTCATTTAAACATGCTCTTTTCCTGTAATCTCTTCCCCCATTGATATTTATGGATCCTATTCTAAGGCTGTCCATGAAAAAAGAGGACAGAAAAAGAGAGGACAAGACAAAAAGGGACAGATAGTTCACCACTTGTGCTTCTTTCATAACTAAACTATAAAGAATTTTCAAGAACTTTTTCTTTTCTCAGGTTTGTTACCATTTTTTTCCAATCTGAATCTCTTTCTTCAACTTAATTCATAACCGGCAGTCTTTTGTATCTTGATCACTGAAGCCAAAAACTTTTTTCACATCAGGAAAAAATTCCTTTACTTCAGCTTTTCTTCCAAATTGTTTCACCAAGGAAATCGTTAATCTCTTTTACAGTATACAACTGATCCTCATCATAGTATGAGGGAATATCTGAGATTTCAGAAAGACAATCATCATCAGTCATGTCTTCAGTCACATCAGTGCTTTCAGAGAGCTGAGACAGAGGTATATTCTCAACAGTATGTATCCGAACTTTCAAGATGAGATTTTTTGGCATCACTTGTCCCTGCTTCTTCAAAATTCCTTTTTTTTCCTCCATCACAATTATAATTTTTTTCCTTTTTTTCCCCCTGAGTTCTTTTCACCCGATTCCTTCTGGCCTATATTTTCAGTAGATTAATTTTGTTCATGAGTATTCGATTCACTCTGTTCTTTGTCGGTTTCATTACCTGTCTCTGTTTCTTTATTTCTTTATTATTGTAATGCTCTACTGGGTGGTTGCCCTGCACGCTTAATAAACAAATTACAGCTGGTCCAAAACGCAGCAGCTCGAGTTCTTACCAGAACCAGAAAGTATGACCATATTAGCCCAGTTCTGTCAACAATACACTGGCTCCCTATTAAACATCGTATACATTTTTTAATATTGCTGATTACTTACAAAGCACTAAATGGTTTAGCTCCGCAGTACTTGAGCGAGCTCTTAACGCATTATAGTCCTTCACGTCTATTGCGATCTCAAATTCCGGCCAGTTGATAATACCTAGAATATCAAAATCAGCTGCTGGCGGTAGATCCTTTTCCTATTTAGCACCAAAACTTTGGAACAGTCTTCCTAACATTGTCCGGGAAGCAGACACACTCTGTCAGTTCAAAGCTGGACTAAAAACACATCTCTTTGACCTAGCATACACCTAACACATTATAGACTTCTATAATTCAATGTTAGGCTGCATAGATTAGATCAGCCGGAACCGGGAACACTTCCCATAAATCCTGATGTACTCGTTACATCATAAGGAGAATGGCATCTACGCTAATTTTAGTGTCTTTGTTTATCCCGAGGTTTTCCCGCAGCCTGCCGGATCCAGACCTGACGAGGACCTTCGCCTGGACCCGATGACAACGCAGCGATGAAGTGCCAACTAGTCTCTCCCTATGGAGGATCCCTTTACCACTCTTCAGATAAAGCGTTGTCGGGAAAATTTGTTTCGCGTACCTACCCCGAAGTGACAAAATCTACATTGTTAAAAGCACTATATAAATGAAGATGACTTGACTTTACTTTTATCCACATTCTCTACTAGGCCTACTTCACCATCGACCGCCTGTTCACTTTCATGTGTTTTGTTGATATCGTCTTCAACTTGTGTTTTCTGCGGGCATTCCATTTTTTTATGTCCGATATTACCACACTTGAAGCATTTCAAATGATTGGTGTTCGCATAGATCATGATTTGTCTTCATGTCTAACCCGAAACGAGATATCTAACGCCGGCGATTCTAAAACCATAAACAGCTGCCGCCTAAATGACAGCACATGTTTTAAGGCTTCCACCCCAGGTGGCCCCCCTATAAGATGTCTTGTGATTGGTTCATTTTACGACCAATCAGTTTTATAGACTCTACTGAAGTTTGCTTCAAAGAAGTGCAGCGCCAGATAAACAACGGTCGTCGCAGACTTGGACTTTTACTTTATCAATCAAGAGTGGGAAGTCAAGACACCAAACAAAGAGCTGCCAGTCACCACCGAAACAGAAGTTTTAGTTCCAGCTGTTTTAGTTGAGGTCTGCCTTTTTCAACTGTTTTCCTCTATTTCTGCTACTGTTTTTACAGTGCTGCTGCCAACTCTCACGCATTCACCGTGAGACACGCAATTTTCATACTCTCTCACGCCACACAACCATTTTCTCACGCACAGAAAAATCGCAAAGCAAAGAGGACACGGAGACCGACACACTAGACAGAACAGGTTACTTATGATATACAAAAATCTCAGCTCTCAGATTCTGTCAATTTTATTACGAAATTCAAACAATAAATACCGTTTTGGCGCTTGTAAATGTTACGTGACAGATAGTAATAGCTAATAGTAAAAAAACTTGAATGAACACTGAAAGATACAGTACAACTTACCGAAATGTATATTCCTCATACATAATATAGAAAAATCTGTGTTTTTCATCAGCGTGAAGAGGTCAATAACATAGCAGAACAATTGTCACATTTACCTCAGGAAAGCCATTTAATGAACATAATATAGGCTATAGCACATAGTTGGCAAGAAAAAAAAATAGCTATAGAGAGTATTTAGCTAAATATGTGTTCTATATTACATATTTATTATATTTTTACTTATATCATTAAATAAAGTTGTTATTATAATAATAATAAAAAAACGCATTATATTTAATTTGAGTTATTTTTAACCTTAAATAATAGCCTACTACCAGCTGATAGGGCAGTATGTTTACAGCATTAGGTGAGTTGTTTTTTTCTTGAGGAAAAATAACGCCTATCTTGTATAGCCTACCTAATATTTATCCAAATGAGTCAATATTAAATCAAATCGCAATAACTGAATTGAATTGAAATAATAAAAAAGCGTAGCTTACCAGAAATTCCACCATGTAAACATTGTAACATGTTGTCACTAAACTTGTTAGTGACAATGTTAGTAAAATGTTTTTTGTATTACTTATTTTTTTGTCTATTTATTTATTATTATTTGAAAGAGATTGTGAATAAAACTACTGTATATTGTAATGGCCACACTACTTATTAAAAGAAAATAATTGACATCGTTTCTGCTTCTGGGATTTTAAAATTGCTCATTATTAAAAAAATATATATATTTTATAAACTTGTTAGTTTTATGAAAACACAAAAAATAATAAACACTGGCTCTCAAATTTAACTTAATGGATATATACAGGGATGACAAAAAACTAAATGAATCAAAATGTGCTTTATTACTACATTTGTTTACAAGTAACTTTATTCAAGTTAAAAAAAAAATTTAAAAAATCAATAGGATTTACGTAATATACTGTAGAATTTAGCTCTTTTTTTTTTGGGTCACTGGCGGCCACCCCGTTTGGAGGCAGTGCCCCAGCATGGCCCCCCCCCCCCCCACTGAAAATGCTCTAGACACGCCCCTGCCACAAGCACGTTCTCGACTGTCACACTAGCGTCAGGCATATACACCTGACTCCATGGCGGAGCGACACAGATGAGACCTCCATCTCAGCCCTCCGCCACGAGGAAAAACCTTTTACCTGGCGACTATTTTTCCTCAATTCTAAAAAATTCGAAATAAACCTATAATTCAACAACAGCAACAAAAAAATGAAAAAAGATAAAGAAAACAAGAATAGTAAAGAAAAACTATCCCCAGAAACGCTCCTCTCACCTGTGAGACGCTCACATTCCCCAAACTCCCAGCATGCACCGAGAGAGAGAGCTGTATTATTACATAAAAGGGCATTTCTCAAATGGGGTGTGGGCAGTTATATATAATTTGTAAATAAAGTTTATAAATATTAGAATATATATACATACACATTTACAAGTCATTACATGTTATCAATCCTTTCTGCCAAATATGTTTATGAAATTTGTTAAATTTTTTTTTCATTGTGTGTGTGTGTGTGTGTGTGTGTGTGTGTATATACACAAATGGAAGCGATCAAACATGCCGGTCCGTACCGACTGCTGTCAGGGCTCGTCGTTGGCCTGCAAAAATTTAAATACTGGCTACCAGTTTGTCAGCTATTTTGGACTTAAAACCTACATAGTAGGCAGCCTACATGTGGTCTAGGTAACCAGCTCACTATATTGTGAGAGTAGCCTATGAACTTCAGCCCATATGCTGTTTGTTTGCTTGTAGGTAGCCAGCCTACTATGTAAAATGTCCAGCATAGGCCTACTATGTGTCTAGTTTACTTGTGTGATTGCAGTGCTCATTGTGCAATGTGTCTAATATTGCATGTCAGTGAATCTGGATATTTAATCGGTATAGATCCGTTACCCATTTTTAAGGAGGGCATCCAGAGAGAGTCGTATCTTCATGTTTGAGTCCAGATTAGTATTTTCAGAGTTTTTTGTTGAATGTTATTAACTGACCCACATTAGCAGATCTGTTCTGGTGGTCTGGAGTTGTGCCAAGTACACCATTATAGTGATTTTATGAAAACCCTTTGCTTCTGACCCACAGCATGTGACCATGGAGGACTAATGGACTTAATTGGGCAACTAATTTATTGATCTGCATCTCAGTTGCTGTGTGTCAAAGGAAATATGACACTGTCCGGTATTTATCTTGATATTTGTGTCATTTTCCTGAAATTTCTTAAAGCGACACTATGTAACTTTTCAACCTTCATAATATATTTCCAAGATCCTTGTGATGGTACATCAACTTACAATAGGTTGAATGACACGTCTGCCATAGCCTGACAGGGTCTGTATCGCTTTTACTGGTACTATGTAACTTCGGGGTTCGGGTAGTAACCAGAGCACAAAAAGAACTACAAAATTCGACTGCTTTACGGCATACGTCACTTCCCCCACCACTTCGTCAAATTTGGACGTGAGAGGCCAACCAGCGTTTGTTTTCGGCTTTCGTGCGTATGTTTTTGTCATGGGGGTTGTTTACACCTGGCCACTTCATGCATTTTCTCAGATCGGATAGCTATCCGATCGTGAAAAGTCCAGGTTTAAATGCCCTCCGAAACGCATTTGAGACGGATTTGAATCCGATCCCTCAAACCACTTCAGGAGGAGATGTGAGACGCATTCCAGACGAAACTGGACAAGTGTAAATGCATATGGTTGTTGAAACCACATATGTAAATTGTACTCCTCCCAAAAATGCAAAAAAAAAAAAAAAAAAACGTGTGAGAGCGTGTTATAGGCTATATGTTATATCCAGATATGACGACGCGCTGGAACACGCATCACCGCAGATGAGCAACTGCATCAAGCCAACGTGCAAACTATCGCAAATCAAAGTGAAAGTAAGTCGTAGACGCTTAACACACAATCTTCATCATTAAAAGTAAAGAAACGAAATGATCTTACCAGGGCTGTTACTGCTCTCTCTTATTGCGGTCTTTGATTTTGAAATTTTAGCTGATGATCTATAAAATGCAGCTCATATCTGTTGCTTTCGGTGACGTGCACTCCATTAAATCTGCATATAGCGCGAGAATTGAAGATCGAATTTAAATCCGTTTTGCAAAAATACATTTATGTGACCAGGTGTAAATGGAATCGTTTTGATAAATCAGATAGCTATGCCTCACGAATTAGTTTGCCAGCTGAACTCAGGTGTTGTGAGGTGTATTTATCACGTAGTCCTGAGGGATTTCAGACGACGCTGTTGACGTTGATTCCTGCGATTATCATGAGAACAGCTTTCAATATCTCACATAATTATCATAAATAAGCCTAACGTAGAGGTTGTAAATAGTGTAAACGAGCACAATTTGCAAACTATTATGATAAATTGCAATAATCATGTCTAATGACATCATAACGGCCAATGTCATGAAATAATGCGACGTACATTTAACTTAATTGATGTTATCTGGCATTTTGTAATGTTTACATTCCAATAAAAACAACACAAATTAAATTATACAGTAGGCCTAGACTATAGACTATTTACTTGTGATTTAGTTGCAATCATGTAAAAACATTATAATATAATATATTTACGACAGTGCAAGTATTCCACAACGACTCTAGGGGGTCGCTGTTTGACAAAAACACAATTTCTACATATATATATATATTCTTTTTTTCTTTTTTTTTTATCAATCTTCAAACAAGTAGATTCAAAATGTTAATGCAAGAACAAGAATGATCATTTTCACTTATATGCACCAATATAATAGTACAGAGTAATAAACATCATTATACTGTTCAAAAGTTTGGGGTCGGTAAGATTGTTTCAATGTTTTTGAAAGAAGTCTCATGTTCACTAAAGCTGCATTTATTTGATTAAAAACACAGTAAAATAGTAATATTGCAAAATATTATTACAATTTAAATGAACTTTTCTGTTTTAATATATTGTAAAATGTAATTTATTACTGTGATCAAAGTGCATTTTCGGCATCATTACTCCAGTCTTCTGTGTCACATGATCCTTCTTATATTTATTATAAATAGAAATATTTTGTAACACTATAAATGCCTTTACTGTCACTTTTGAATAATTGAATGCAGCCTTGCTGAATAAAACTATTAATTTCCTCTTTTTTTAAATCTTCCTGAATGGTAATGTATATTTTTATTAAAACATTCCAGTACAGTATATGATACTACATGCTTCAGCAAACATTTTTGGGTTGGTATGCGAGTGAATAATTGAATCAGAGTTTGAATCAGTTATTTTAAATGGACACTTTGAACTTATTCATGGAAATGAATTGGACTTGCCAACTTTAATGACATAAGTTTAAATGATAGACGCTATTACAACATCACGTGACAAGGAAGTATATCACAGTCTAATCAATGACACACTCTTTAGAAAACGTATCGGCCACATAAAAAGTGCATTGACATCATTGTGATATTCACGATTTTATATTTCCATGAACATTTGTGTGAATATATCATTGTGTCACTCATCCTGCTCTATTGCTCTCTGTAGGAATATCCCACTCTCACTACATTCTTTGCCGATAACCGATATATTGGTCGATAAATCTAAATCCGAATTTTTTTTGAGAGCCTGATCACAAAAACAAAAGTCTCACCATTAAAAGCCACGTCCTAAGCACACAATTATAATGTTCTCATTATCATTTTATGTAGCCTATATGACAGACTTGCACTGCACGTTGCACTTAACTGTATTTTCCTTTTTTGAAGTGATTCAAATCATATTTCAAGCAATTGAAAACCATCACAACAGTGCACAGCTGAAGGAATATTTATCGGCTTTAATACATTGGCCAAATTTTCTTATTGGGCCGATATCGATAACTTTAAAAATGGACATATATCGGCCGATACGATATGGTGGCAGATGTATCGTGCATCCCTACATCAAATGAAAGACAATAGTTTTGGACCCCACTGAATTTCACTGTGCAGATAAAACTAGTTGTAAACATTCTTCTTTCAAAGAAATTCAGACGTTTTATGCTTTTCAACGTCAGCTGTAAACGGTCTAAGAGGAACTGTGAGAACCCATTACTGCTGGAGATGCTACGACAGCACATTCCCAGTCAGTCTGCTCTGAATGAGTCCGTGAGAGTCACTGTGAGTCATCAGCAAGATCTGTGCGCATGTGTTTATGTCAAGTCAAGTTTATTTGTATAGCGCTTTTCACAATACAGATTGTATCAAAGCAGCTTCACAGTATTAAATAAAAATAATACAACAAGGTTTGTTTCAAGTGGAATTTATTGATTGATAAAATTTAATTAAATATCCCCAAAATATCCCCAACTGAGCAAGCCAAAGGCAACAGTGGCAAGGAACCAAAAAACTCCATCAGGTGACCTAATGGAGAAAAAAAAACCTTGGGAGAACCCAGGCTCAGTTGGGGGCCAGTTCTCCTCTGGCATTTATGAGCTAGAGGCCGGATTGTAGTTTGAACTGTAGGATTATATGAATGCCTGGCTGAAGAGATGCGACTTTAATCTAGTTTTAAACTGGGAGAGCGAGTCTGAGCAACGAACAGTATCAGGAAGACTATTCCAGAGTTTTGGAGCCAAATGTGAAAATGCTCTCCCTCCTTTGGTGGTTCTGGATATCCTAGGTATGACCAAAAGCCTTGAATTATGTGTGTGTTGGTCTCTCACCCTTCCTCGGTCTCATTAATGATGTCACAGATCTCCATGTTGAGTGTCCAGTCTTCATTCTGCAGGGAGCCATCTGTGGCTTTTTCTGTGAGAAACAAATCACACACGGATCAGCGGCCGACTCAAATACTGACGCAAACTCAATTATGAGTTCCAGACACAGGACCACGTCTAGAACTCAAATCCACAGGGTTTCCCTACGTAGTGTTCACTGCTCACTATTCCCTGAGCACGGGGTATCTGTTAGAGTTCACTTCACTTGACAAAATGTGTTCATACGGAACAACACCCTGCAGCAACATCAAACATAGAGATAATATACATCTATAAATATAGTATAAATATACTTTTTTGCATGTACTGTATAGATCAATGTGTATTAATATAAATATACATTTATTATACATTTCAAATTGAGTGATCTGAAAGGTCTGTTGCGATGTTTGAAATTAAAATAAATGCAATTGGTTATATTAGATATTACTTTCAAACATTTCAACATTTGTAATGAGACGTTTGTAAACTTTGTTTTTCGCCAAAATAAAAGCTCACAGGTTTATCTCTTGCATGTACAGAAATAGACTAAACTAATTATGAAAGTTTCATTTATTTTTCAGTGCATTTGTTTTACAATATATCAAGCGTAGCGTTAGTTCTGGCAGGTCACGTTAGCCAAGCTCGCATCAGCTGACTATCAGCTGATCCACATCTACCTATAGGAATACGACGCCTATCACCGTATACATATATAAGCTGCTTCAGTATTATCAGCAACTATCGCGTTTCTCAGGAGCGAATTACCCTCCTCCATCCCCAGCTCCTCCTCTCGTCAGTCAGGATTTGGCATTCTGATTCCCTTCGAATCAGAATAAATTCTCGAATTATGTCGTACTTTAAAATCTTGAATTAATGATATCTGCAATACATTCATGTTGGTTCTGTTCTGTTTACCCCAAGGGGGGTTATTGCTGCTCTCCCTGCTCTTATCCATGCTAGGCTGCATGGATGCGCAGGGAGTTCTCGCCCAGAACGGAACCATACCGCCAATCCAAATTGTATGCTTATTGTCAATCATATATGACAATAGTGGTCCTGACAGAAATGGCTATATTACTGTCATAGGAATAATATTAGTAGTAGTAGTAGTAGTCATAGTAGTATGTAGAGTAATGTAGACTGAGACACTATATCACAACTAAAAAGATGTCTGAGTCCCATTTAAATTTCAGGTACAAGTCAATGCACTGACTTTTTCTTTGTTCAAGTTGCACACTGAATATGGGCTGGAGCTCTTAATTTTGAACTTTGCGCCAGATTTAGGAATTTAACTTTAAAATGTAAAAAAATTTCTTACACTCCTCCTTGAACTGCCCCCTTATCTTGGTGGAGGGGTTTGAGTACCCGAATGATCCTAGGAGCTAACAGGGTTCCCACTCTTTTCTTGAAATGATTTTCCAGGACTTTTCCAGGACATTTTCAAGACTTTTTCAGCTGCTACAGTGCGAGTCAAGTTATCACAACTATGGCTGGGCGATATACCGATATTATCATATCGAGATATATTTTGAAACAGATGTGATATTGTACCTATACTGTTATATCTGTATTATAGTTGTGCAAAGATTGTTGTCTTTCACAATGCCACCTGCTTTCCTCTACTTGCAATGCCACACTACTAAAACAGAAGTTATTCTCTACTTTAGTTCATACACTGCTATTTTACTTGCTGATATCAGTTTAAAAGTCCAAACTCTCACAGTCAAGCTGTATTCGCAATCAGTCACTAACGTTAGAAAATATACTATTATCGGACTTCTAAATTAATTGCATCTGCTCGCACCAAGGCACATTACGCATCTGGTATACATAGGCATAAACTGATGAGTTATGTGTTTTTGACTCTAAATTATTTTGATTTATCAAATCTTTGTAACCGTTTTTGTCAATTATATTGCTGAAATGGATAGACCTTTTGTAAAGCTAAATGTGTTTAAATGCAAAATCCATTTAGCCTACTGGTGTTGTGTATGAAATGGATCTGAAGTAAAATATTCTGACAAACTAGGGTAAAATACCGGTATATATCATATATCCCAAGCTTTGGAGAATTGCTATTTTCTACAGTTGTACCTTATATTTTGTACATTTAACCAGATTGCTTAAATGTTTATTCATCTCAATCTTTCTCTCTTGTACTTTCTCCACAAAATATTTTATGTTCAATAAATCACCAAAACAAAATTTACGTTTAAACAACTGTGTTCAAATGAACATGCAAGTCTTCAGTTCTCACTGCCTCTTCTCTGCGGTCTGTGTATCTAGCTAAAAACAGCATGAAAAGTTGGGGCTCTGTGCACATACACAGTATTTTGATAGAGCTGAATTCATGACGTTTTTCTCATTCACATGTTTTTTGTTTCTGCTGTCGGACAATAGAACAAGTATGAAATACTTAGTGGAACGTGGCCCGGTAAGACTACCTGTTACCCGTCGCTATCTCGAAGCTGTCATCGTGCTCGCTACGGCTCCACTAAAACCAAAAATATATTTCACGCAAAGGTATGAGTAACGACACGCCCACAGCTCTCCACTGCTCCTCTGTCACTCAACAGAGAGAGGGAGAACAACCTCTCACTCGATATACTGCGATACAGCAACACTCTTTAACAGAAAGTCACTAGCTTTTGGCAGACTTTTGCAACTCCATTACTTTGCACGTAGTAATTTCCCCATTCACTGGCTAGAAATTGGTTATAAAAAAAAAAAACAATAAAACCTATATTTTTTATTACAATACTTTTAATAAAGAAAATATAGACATTTTGTACTGTACTGGCCACAATCTTTAAATGTTTTTTGCCCTCCACATGGCGTCGACAGTCTGCAAAACAAACACACACACACACACTTGTTCAGAAGGGCTACTGCTGAACATGATTGATAGATTTGCTAAGAAAAAACACCTCCCAAAACTTTATTTTTCTTTTTTCAGACTTCGGCTCGAATGTTTCCACAGTGAAAGTAACCTTACGCGTAACGGTTCACATTTACCAAAAGCTGCCAGGTCCGCTCACACACACACGCACTCCTGTCTTGCTATACTTGTGTGGACATTGTATTGACTTCCATTGATTTTACTATGTCTAACCCACACACTTTCCCTAAACCTAACCATTACTGGCACATGCCTAACCCTAACCTTAACCTAATTCACACCATACCTCTAAACCTAACTGGTAGAGTTTAATCGCTTGTTAAACATTGTGTGGACCAGGCAAAATGTCCTCACAACTACAAATGTCCGAACAATGATGGTGGCCTGTCAAAGGTTGGTCCACACAAGTATAGCAAGACACACACATACACACACAGTTTACCTTTTTAAGCCCAGCTGCAGCAAATGGGGAACGGGGTACAGAGAGTGAGGCAGAGCAGTGCCATTGAGTAGAGCGATGCTGAGGCAGAGGGCAGGAGGAGAGGGACGGGAATGTTACGTTGTAGGTTCGGAAGACTCGTTATTCTCCGCTTTTCTACAATGATTAGCTGAAACTGCTTCACCACGCTGCTGCATCGTGTTGTCAGACAGGAGTACCGCACGTGCACATTTGCCACAGAACCCACATGTCCGTAGTTTAGAGGGGCAAGTTTTACCAGTGTACTGAGATGTCAAATTGCATACTTGCTACGCAGGTTTGTGTCACGTGGGCCGCTGTGCTAGCTACATGCAGAAATGAAAGCAGACAAGCGCTCCAGCCCAATATTACCCTTTGAAGGCAGCTGAAAACAGGCATTCATGCGTAAAATGTTTAACCCGTTTGCGTTCATCCACAAGGAGGGGAAATTATTTTCCAGGACAACCCAAACGTTTCCAGGACATTTTACTTTTTTTCCCATTTTCCATGTGTTTTCCAGGACTGGAAAATTGGTCTTTCATTTTCCAGGTTTTCCAGGACGTGTGGGAACCCTGGCTAAGTTGTCCGGGGGCCTATATGCCCCTGGTAGGGTCTCCCAAGGCAAACAGGTCCAGGTGACGGGTCAGACTTCTGAAGAGCGGTTCAGAAGCCCATGAGACACAATCTAGAGAAGATAAGGAAACGTTTTTTTTAGTACAATTCACACCCCTCGGTAATTCAAGAGAAAAAAATTCCAAATGCTCCACATGAAACTGGTCTTCCGACCTTTTACTATCGTGTCAATAGAGTCCGGGATCGTTGCGTCACGCCGCAATGCATTGTGGGAATCACGGTACGGAAGTAGATGTACTGTATAGTAGGCAGTAGGTAACGTTGATCATTTGGTCATTCATTTAGGTTATTTTTTGGAAAATGGTTCAGTATTGCTGTATTGTGAACTGCTGTAATCGGTCTCATGATCGACAGGGCAAACGCCTCATAAATCATATTAGTTTTCTCTATTTTCGTCGGATGGCTTGGGTCGCCGCTGGTCGTCAATATACTACCGGACGAAAACAGTGGATTATTGCACGTATGATAAATTACTCCTGAAGTGTAACAAACCCGCATAGACAAGCTTCGTAGCTCACAGAATCTGACAAGTGTGTGTGTGTGTGTCACCACTGATGCTTGGTGGTGGTGGCGCAATGGATAAGACACATGCCTTTGGTGTGAGAGACCCGGGTTCGAATCCACTGTGAGACACCAATGTGTCCCTGAGCAAGACACTTAACCCCCTAGTTGCTCCAGAGGCGTGCGACCTCTGACATATATAGCAATTGTAAGTCGCTTTGGATAAAAGCGTCAGCTAAATGAATAAATGTAAATGTTTAACGGTGCGAACGATTGTTTTCTCCGCGTTTACTTTGTAGATCTGCAGATCTTGCACTCATTCATTTGTGAAATGCAAGTGAGCCTCCAGTGACAAGTTTTAAAATTTATCGGAGCAGAGACTTCAAACAGAAAGCACAAAGCCTTTCTTTAAAGTGAATTTCGTTTTGCATTAATTTGTATTTTAATAAATATATCTATATAGAAATGTCTACTTTTAAACAAACAATTCAAAACGAAAGAAAACAGACAGCTCTCTGCTTATGTACGTTAATCCGTATGCAATGTGCATTTCTCTCTGGCGCGTTCACTACAGCGAAGATCGCCAGTCGTCAACCTCATCTTTGCAGCCGACTGTGACAAAAAAAAAAACCCCACAATTAAAATGTGTGTGTGTGAATGTTGTTGAGGGCACATGAAATTGTTAATCCGGCCCTGGATAGGAGAAAATATCAGGGAAACTGAGGCTTGGTAAGTTTTCATATTACTCCAGGCTTTGTTCATAGGGATCGATTCCGCCTATAATCAATTTTTTTTAAAGTAGCGTTGTTTGGCTTCATTATGAAGTTTGTCCGTATATGGTATAGACAACTTTTTTTTGTCACGGTCCATAACTCTTTCTGGATACCGGCCGGCTACGCTAATATCTTATAAACAGGCTTTTGCGGTGCCTCTAAAATCAAGTGGTACTCGATGCAGAGCCAAATGGGAGGAGCTAGAGCTCCAGCTCCTCCCCTCGCTAGAGCTCCAGCTTCACCACGCTGGATTTAGTGGGCGGGGCCGCGCATGCGCAGGTTAACTTTCTCGCTATCAAAGAGTTACGTCACGATATTTTCCCGCAGCGTTGCATTCCGGGAAGGCGCCGCCATTTTAGGTGGTAACTCTATCAGTTACCATGGTTACTTCTACAGGCCAAGATAAAGATATGGATTAGGAGGAAGCAACGGGCTCTATCGGGAGAGACTAAATAATTATGCTAGGCAGCGTTATTTAGAGAAACTGCTTGTCGCTAAATTGACAGCAGCAGCGACTACGAACACTCAGCATGATTTCAAAAGCAACATATTTCAGCGCCAGATCGATTTTTATTTAACACAATACACAAATGAACAAAATTAATACTCTGTTAGTCAACAAGAGTTGTTTCATTTGTTATAGATATCTGTACCGCGAACAGTTATAAAAAGACACATTTTTAATGACGTACGACTCGCATTGACAGAATGTACGATCTGTCCGCTTAAATGGCAGGTCAAAAATGCTCATCCAATTCATATCAGATTTATTTCCACACATAAATGACGCCTGAAACCTTCCTTTTTACCGGAGTCTGATTATGCCCTTAAATGAGCCATAAAAACAATTAATGGGATAGTTCACTCAAAAATGGTTCAAGTTGTTCCAAACCTGTATGAGTTTCCTTCTTCTGCTGAACACAAAAGAAGATGTGTTGAAAAATGTTGGTAACCAGACAGTTGACCGTACCATTGACTTCCAGCAGGAAAAAAAAAAAAGACTGAAAGTCAATGGGTACGGTCAACTGTCTGGTTACCAACATTTTTCAACACATCTTCTTTTGTGTTCAGCAGAAGAAGGAAACTCATACAGGTTTGGAACAACTTGAACCATTTTTGAGCGAACTATCCCTTTAATATATTCTTAAAATAGAGCCATATAAGAACAGCTTACAGGTAATGCCCTAAACTGAGCCATGTTTTTATAATAAAAAAACAACATCAAAACAGATCATGGACAATGTTTTTAACAGCTTAGAGTTATAGGTAACTACCATTTCACCAATGTAAAGGGAACCAATCAACTACAGATTTGAACAACTACACATTCATACTAGACATATGACTGAACAAATGGATAGTCTTGCAAACATAAGAACACATGAAACATCAAACTAGAGACATTCTTTTGAATGCACATTCAAACAATACTGCAAGTTCACTGTAGTCTCCTGAAAAGACTTTGAACTTTTGGTGACATCTTGTGCTGATCAAGCTGCAAGAGAACTTTCTGGAATAGGCAAGGCAAGGCAAGGCAAGTTTATTTATATAGCACATTTCATACACAATGGCAATTCAAAGTGCTTTACATAGAAGAAATTAAAATAATAAAAAGAAATAAGAATAATTAAAACAGTTTAGAAAAATAAAAAATAAAATACAGTACAAACAGTCGGACGAACATTGGCACAGTGCTCATTCAGTAAATGCATAGTTAAACAGATGTGTTTTGAGTCTGGATTTGAATGTGACTACAGTAGGAGCACATCTGATCTCCTCTGGAAGCTGGTTCCAGCTGCGGCTGGCATAATAGCTAAAAGCAGACTCGCCATGCTTAGAGTGAACCCTTGGTATTTCAAGCTGATATGATCCTAATGATCTGAGTGATCTGTTGGGTTTATATTCAGTGAGCATATCTGCAATGTATTGAGGTCCTAGGCCATTGAATGATTTATATACCAGTAATAATACTTTAAAATCAATCCTAAGTTTAACTGGGAGCCAGTGTAAAGACCTGAGGACTGGTGTGATATGTTCATATTTTCTGGTTCTGCTCAGAATCCTGGCGGCAGCGTTCTGTATGAGCTGCAACTGTCTGATGGTCTTTTTGGGAAGGCCAGTGAGGAGTCCATTACAATAATCCACCCTGCTGGTGATGAAAGCATGCACAAGTTTCTCTAAGTCTTGTCTGGAAACAAAGCATCTAATTCTTGCAATATTTTTCAGATGATAGTATGCTGATTTAGTTATTGCTTTGACATGACTACTGAAACTAAGGTCTGACTCTAGTGTCACACCAAGATTCCTGACTTGATTTTTGGTTGTTTGACCCCTAGAGTGAAGGTATGCGTTCACCTTGAGAACTTCATCTTTGTTTCCAAACGCAATGACTTCAGTTTTGTCTTTGTTTAACTGAAGAAAGTTTTGACACATCCAACTGTTGACTTCATCAATGCATTGGCACAGGGAGTCAATGGGGCTATAATCGTTGGGCGATAGGGCTAAGTAGAGCTGTGTGTCGTCTGCATAGCTGTGGTAAGCAATTTGGTTATTTCTCATTATTTGGCTCATTGGGAGCATATACAGGTTGAACAGGAGTGGCGCAAGAATTGAGCCTTGAGGGACTCCGCATGTCATGGATGTCCACTCAGACTTATGGTCTCCTATACTCACATAATAACCTCTCCCATCTAAGTATGACCTGAACCATTTTAGGACTATCCCAGAAAGCCCCACCCAGTTTTCCAGCCTGTCCAGAAGTATGTTGTGATCGACAGTGTCAAATGCAGCACTGAGGTCGAGTAGTACCAGCACTGATAATTTGCCTGAGTCAGTATTTAAGCGAATATCGTTTATTATCTTTATGAGCGCTGTCTCTGTGCTGTGGTGCGGTCGGAAACCAGATTGAAAATTGTCAAAGTATCCATTCGAGCATAAGAATTTGTTCAGCTGATTGAAGACAACTTTTTCAATGATCTTACCTATGAAAGGAAGATTTGAGATTGGTCTATAGTTGCTTAATATGGTCTTATCCAGATTGCTCTTTTTCAGGAGGGGCTTGACAACTGCAGTTTTTAGGGAGTTTGGAAAACTCCCAGAGAGAAGTGAAGCATTTACCACTTCTAGAAGATCTGCTTCTAAACTGTTTAACACACTTTTGAAAAAAGATGTGGGAAGTGTGTCAAGAGCGCAGGTTGATGTTTTAAGGTGCTGTACGGTTTCTTCCAAAATTTTGCCATCAATTTCTTTGAAATCAGACATAGTAACTACTTTCTCAGGTGGTTTGATCTGTCTGACCCCAGCGCAACTCAAGGATGTGCTGATCACCTTTCTGATATTATTGATTTTGTCAGAGAAGAAGGAAGCAAACTCACTGCACTTGCTGTCTGAGAGCATTTCACTGGGAATCTGGCTTGGGGGGTTTGTCAGTCTCTCTACAGTAGCAAAAAGAGTGCGTGTGTTGTTTAAATTACTGTTTATAATATTTGAGAAGAAAGTCTGTCTAGCTTTGCCTAGTTCCATATTGAAAGCATGAAGGCTGTCTTTGTAGATGTTATAATGGACTACAAGTTTTGTCTTCCGCCACATGCGCTCTGCTTTTCTGCATTGTCTTTTCATATTTTGCACTGCTGTTGAGTTTCTCCAAGGTGCCTTTTGTCTGCCACTCTTCTTCCTGACTTTCACAGGAGCAATATCATCAATTACACCTTTAACTTTTGAGTTAAAAGAATCAAGGAGAAAATCAACAGAGTCAGCAGATATGCTTGGTGTTAAAGATATAGCCTTCATAAATAGTACACTAGTGTTCTCATTTAAGCATCTCTTCTTGACAGACACAGATCTGGCTTCAGTGGCAGGAGAGATCAATATATCAAAGAAAATACAGAAATGATCAGACAGTGCTACATCCTTAATAACAATCGATGAAATGTTTAGACCCTTACTGATAAGTAAATCTAAAGTGTGTCCACGATTGTGTGTGGGTCCATGTACATGCTGAGTCAGATCAAAAGTTTTTAAAACAGTTTTGATTTCTTTTGCCATATTATTTTCTGCATTATCTATATGGATGTTAAAATCTCCAGCAATGGCAAAACAGTCAAACTCTGAGGTAATTGTTGATAACAGTTCTGTAAAGTCCTCAGCAAAGGCTGGAGAGTATTTTGGAGGCCTGTAAATAATGAAAAGTAAAATGCGTGGAGCACCTTTTAACACAATACCCAGATATTCGAAAGACAAGTAATTCCCAAATGATATTTGCTTACATTGATAGATATCTTTAAAAAGAGCAGCTAGACCCCCACCTCTCTTAACAGCTCTGCAGACACTCATAAAAGTAAAGTTAGGAGGGGCTGTTTCATTGAGGATTGTTGCACTGCAGCTGGCTTCTAGCCAGGTTTCATTTAGAAGCATAAAATCCAGGTTGTTTGTGGTTATTAAGTCGTTGACTAGAAGTGATTTATTTTTAAGTGAGCGAATGTTTAAAAGAGCTAACTTAACAGACTTACTTTTCCCCACAGCAATATTAGTTTGACGTGTAATAGGCACCAGATTAGTTGGGTTTGCTGTACGGCTATTGAAGGCCTTAGACTTTCTATCATGTAATAGAACAGCAATAGAGAAAGATACAGGCACACTGGGTTCCCGCTTGTTTTGTAAACATTTGAGAAAGTTACTGTTATCAAAACGGGGACCCGACACATATCACTGAGAGCTTTGAGCAGTTGTTTTTGGTTCACCTCGAGCAGAAGGAGGAGGGTGTGGGCCCTGGCGTTGTGGCAGAGGCCGAAGAGCTCTCACAGGAGGAGGGGGAGGGCGAGCTGGGCCCGCAGGCTTTGGTGGTAGTGGTGCCTGTCTTTTTTTAGTTGGTATCTGGGGGCTTGCAGCAAAAGAGTGGGATAGTCTGGTTCCAGCATGCACCAGTTCTTCCATTCTCTGTGAGAAGCACAGTAGTGGCGTTGCAGGGGAGAGGGAGAGAGTGTCTGGTGAAAGGGGCTGTTGCTCTGGTGTTATAGGAGGCTGTAATATGCTGTCCTGGCTTCCCTGGCTGTTTTCCAGGAAGTCGTCCTTGGGTGCTGAATCTTCAAGCAGTTCTGATATGGCTATCTGTGGTGAGCTCTGTGTGCAGGGCTCAGCTGAGATTGTGTCCGTGAGCAGAGGTTGTTGTGGCGGAGTGGTGTTATCATGTCCATTTTGCTGCTGAAGTGAAGTCCCGTGGTCATTCATACTGTGTCCAGGTGTGTGTGTGCCGTTCAGATTGAGTGGATTGGCACAAACCGCAGAAGGATGATTTAGGGAGAAGTAGATATTGTCCTTTAACACTCTTGAACCAAGTTTGTTTGGGTGATTGCCATCCCGATGAAACAGTTGTCGTTGACTCCAGAAAAGATTGAAATTGTCAATGAAGTTCACTGCTTTTATATTGCAGGTTTTTTGCAGCCATGTATTTAGCCCAAGCAACCGTGAAAACCTGTTTGTTCCTCTTGCTGGTAGTGGTCCACTGATGAATGTTTGAACTTTCAGTCTTTTAAGTGTTTCAAAAAGTTTATTGAAATCCTTCTTAAGGAGTTCTGACTGCTCTTTATGAATATCATTCTTCCCCACATGTATGATGAGTCGATTAGCAGTCTTATGTTTCATCAGAATGTTCTGAAGTTCCCTGTTTATATCAGAAGTTGTTGCTTGTGGAAGGCAGCATGTAGTTGTATCCCTGCTGCTAATGTTTCTGATTATGGAGTCCCCCACTATCAGAGTCCTGGGCTCGGCTGTGCTCTGAGCTGAGTGCCGCTGTCTGCTCGACCTTGAGCGCCAGTTAGCATCAGTGTTAGCTACTGGCCTATTCAGTCTGTGTTCGATCACATTCATCACATTTGTGGATTCCTCATTTACATTCATTAGTACTTCAAATCTGTTCTCAAGATGTATAGGCAGTGGTAGCAGACCAGTGTTTGCAATCCTAGTCAGAGCTGTATCTGGGGTAGAGGATGCTACTGCGGTAATATGTGATGCTCGTGACAATCTGATGTCTCGAGTGCCTTTGGGTTTAGCTCCCTGTTTGTGCCATCGATTAGTAAGTCGATCGGCTTGTTTCTCTACCTGTCGAGGAGTACTAGTTTCATGGGACTCACCGGTATGCTGAGGGTGTCCATGACGAAGCTCTGTTGTGTGCTCCGTCTGGTTTGGTGGTCCCGTAAGTAACTTTGTTTCTAGAACTGCAATCCTTTGTAAAAGTCTGTGGCAGTTGGTGCAGCAAGTAGATTCCAGAAGAGGCATTTTCTCTCTTATCCTTGTAGGCAGTTGTGTTTTCCTTTCCCGGTATGTAAGCTGGTCGGGTAAAAGAATTCTCAGTTTTTGTAGTAATCCAAACTTTGTCGTATGAGCACTGTGCTGATTTGCTGAAGTTAAAATTAGGTGATAAAAGGAAATAAAATAAAGGAAATAAAATATAGAAAAAATAGGAGATAAAATGTAAAAGCGATAGAGCAAAACGCGGAGCAGTAAGCAAGAGCGTCCGAACAGTAGCTGAGCAGGAAGCTGAGCAGGAATACCTCAAATGTAAAGCGAAGTGGTTTTGGATAAGCCAGATTGATGATGTATATCATCCCGAGAAGCAAGGCACAAGCTGATGTGAATGAAGGCAGCTCATTCACAGGGTTTATACAGAGATTCTTAAATTGAATTTACTACCTTTTTACTACCTATTTTACTACCATCACAATATTTTTACTACCAACACGGCTTCAAACTTCAACTGTAGCAGTGTTAAGTGTTAAGTAAAGTGACAAGTAAAGACATGAAATATCTTTCCAAAATGAATTAATAACATATTTAATCACAATTTAATGAGGCAATTATAACTTAATTTCAACACTGGGAGGGAGAGATAGAGAACCAGAGAGAGCGAGAAAGAGAAAGTCAGGAGAGGTTCTGTAGGTGTATGTGAGTGTGCATGTGTGTTAGGGCAAGTGAGTGAGCTACATTCAAGTAAGAGGGAACTCTACCATAGGACTTGGATTAATCAAGATATCACAACAGGCCTTGGTCCATAGGATTTACTCAATATGTCAAAGAGTAACAATTACATAAAAATTAGAACACAGACTGGACCTTTAGAATGAACAGCTACACAATGTGTAATAATAAAGTGCAATTGTACACTATAATAACAGTATTTCATTAATAAACAAATAACTTCAACACTAGACACAAGCCAAGCACTGTCCAACTCACAACTTTTTTTTAGTGATGGCCAAATACAGAAAAATAAACAAAGGGCGGGCCACACACTAGAGGTGACATATTGACACAATACTGTATTTTTACAACCTGGCTGTAAAACGCTATAAATCCATCCATATTTTTTTCCAAAATGCTATAAATGCATCCATATTTTTTCCCAAAACGCTATAAATCCATCCATATTTTTTTCCAAAACGCTATAAATCCATCCATATTTTTTTTCAAAACGCTATTAATCCATCCATATTTTTTTTTCAAAACGCTATAAATCCATCCATATTTTTTTTCAAAACGCTATAAATCCATCCATATTTTTATCCAAAACGCTATAAATCCATCCATATTTTTTTTCCAAAACGCCATTAATCTATCCAGATTTTTTTCTTCAAAACGCTATAAATCCATCCAGATTTTTTTTCAAAAGCTATAAATACATATTTTTTCCCCAAAAATTGTCTTGTTAAAAAGTATTTTGTCTTTTATTTCGTGTTTGCATTTGAGGAAAAAAACATGTTATGTAGCCTAACCGTTCGTTCTCCATTAAGGATGCTTTTAAAACTTTCACAGAGACATCAAACAGAAAACACAAAGCCTCTCTTTGAAACGAATTTCGTTTTGTATTAATTTTATCTTAATTTTAAACCATGTTTCATTATTTTGTATAATCACAACACGTTCAGACATGAATCGAAACTCAGCGTATAGGTAGCCTAGGCTACTCGCCTCACAGACCTAAACAAATTAGAAATATCCTATATCGATTATCTACAGAAAGCTTGAAATTTCTACTTTTAAACAGAACCATTCAAAACTAAATAAAAGTAGGCTATAGACTAATCCGTAAGAAATGCATTTTTCTCCGGCGCGTTCACTACTGCGAAGATCGCGAGTCAGTAGCCGCGTTTCCATTACAGATTTGCACAAATGTTTTGCGCTATTATCTAAATATCGATAAAAAACTATTGCGAAATGACGGCGTTTCCATTAACCGATGTTATGCGACTAAAACGTCCTTTTTTCTCTCGCGATAAGTCATTCCAAAAATCACGGCAACTGACGTTGGTTTATATAATATCACAGCCACCGCATTAGACATTATTATTATTAATGGAACATTATTATTAACATGTGGCGTGTTATCCAAGCATTAATGGCAGGAAAAGACCCTTATAATGCGAACGACACATGGAGTTTCTGGGTGTTTCGCCCTCATTTCTGCTCCGAGGTTTTGATTGTGGCATTTCTTTGAGATTTAGAATCCAGAATTCCTATAGTCTAATTATTTATTTTTTTAATGAATTTAATAAAGAACTCTGTCTCGTATTCTGTCCAAACGATCCATGTAGGCTATTTTGTGTCCATTCGTTTTTCCTTTTTTAACCCGTAATTGAAAAACGAAAATGAACGGTTGTTGTCTTTTTAAAACGCAAAGTTGAACACCAAAATTTTAATTTGAACTGGCTACACAAACTGCTGCGCAAAAAAGTAAATATCGACGAATTTTCAGATTTTTGTTTATGACTTTTTGCCCCTTAAAATAGTCACAAATTAATATGGAAAACATGTCGATTTTACTGGTTTTCTAAGACCAAATTAGAACCTGGAATTGATGTTTTTCCCGCAGCTGAATGAGAAGAGCCATTAATATTATTAATAAACTATTGTTTTGGCTAAAATCACATCTCCATCTCCGCTCCGCTGTTAAGCAGATGCGCTTTTAGAGAGAAATGCACCTTTCATACGAATTACATAATCAGAAGGTATTAGCTTTCGATTCGAATTTGTTCGTTTTAAAGTGGACATTTCAAGCTTTAGCCTACATAGGCTATATTTTGTTTCAGTTCTCGCGCTCCAGTTTACGGAGATCATGAAAGTGCGTCTGATTGTTTTCTTTTACTTTACAAAAGCACAACGTTTTATTTTGTTATTGTGAGTTTACACAAATAAAAGTAGTTGAGAATAATGTATTATTATTTTCTGTCTGACCAGAAATGATAGAGTATTTTTAAGTTGTTTCCACTGTTGATAGGAAAATGCAAGTGTTCACGCCCGCGCCTCCGTGCCATGCAGTGCGCGCTCCACACTCAGCTTTGTTCTTTTTTTTGCATAAAAGCGTCTTCTAAATATAGCCTATTAAATGTTAAAATAAAATAATATAAAATAATTATTAGGCCTATTTGCGTAGCTATACATAGACCTCAAACACACCGCGTCTTCTAAGTCAGGTGACTGTAAATGCGCAAAAACTGTTTCCATTGCAGTTTTGCGAAATATTCCTTTTTCGAATTGCCTGAAAAACCACCTCATGAGAGCGTAAAAACGTTTTTGCGATAAACGGGAGTTTTTGCGAAATTGACGTGTTTCCATTGAGCGTATTTTTAATTCGCAATTTCAATTTGCGCAATTTGAAGGGTAATGGAAACGCGGCTAGTGTCAACTTCATCTTTGCAGCTGACACAGAAACACTTGTTTATTAATAAACAATTAAAATGTCATAATATTTTTTTTACAGCGTTTAAGTGCCGTTTATATGAACGCGTCACCACTGCATGAGAGAGAGACAGAGAGAGAGAGAGAGAGAGAGAGAGAGAGAGAGAGAGAGAGAGAGAGACACACACACACACGCAAGGTCTCTCCCTCTCTGCCGTGCGCTCGCTACACGGTTTGCATGCGCGCTTTTGCTCGCTCGCTCGCTCTAGATTCGCAGGAGATTTTAACTAATTTCCAGGCATCATAACATTACAAAAGGCAATTGTAATATTTTTTTATTACTATTTTGGTATGATGAACATTCACCCGCCAGTGTGGCGGATAGCCTTTTGAGATTTACTCGCCAAACGGAAAATCTAACCGGAAAATTTACTACCTCGTCAGATGACGTTTACTACTTTTTACTACTTTTTACTGGCCTTAATTTGGCATCATTTAATTTACTACCTTTTACTACCTTTTACAACCCCGCGGAAACCCTGATTCAGAACTTTAACACCCTCGATGACGACACCTATGTCAGCCGGTGGTTCGTGATGTTCTCCCCCCTCCTTCCGAATAACATACACCGCCATGGTGAGCTGCTCGAGCTCACCCTCGCAATCATCTTGCTGGTTCTCCTAAAGTAGTGTACATCTTTTTTTTTTTCATTTTTCATTCATAACTACAAAACACAAATTTGTACTTTCTGAAAAATCAAATCAAAATAGAATATGCGGACTTTCAACTCACAAAGTACTCCTTGATAAGATTTTGGGGATTTTCCCCCAGGAAAACGATGAGGGCCTTCAGGACACACTCTCTTTTCACGTGAATGTTTTCAGTCTGTGATAAAGCAATCGATAAAAAAATTATTTTTCTTTTAAAAATTCGGAGTAATCTGTAATAGAGAATCAGATTACGCAAAGGACAAGAAAATATAAACATTTACAAAACTATAAAAGTTTGTATTAAATGACTGGCCAAAGTGTGTGTATGTATATATATCACAGAAGTATACAAAAGTTCATTATTCAGATTCAAACGCTGATGTCTATGTTACCGTTCAAAATAGAAGAAATCACCTTTTGAAAGTAACTGTGTGGTTCAAATAACAAATATATTGCATTGACTAAAATGGTTCAGCACAGAGCTTCCGGATTCCATGTCAGAATGCCGGCTCATTATTGGCCAGCTCCTGCGTTAGCATCATACATGTGTGTCGTGCTGCTCACGTCTACAGCGTCTGCCAATACTGAGCCAGCATTCTGGCGTGGAATCCGGAAGCTCTGCGCTGAGTTTACTACATGAACAGCATAGGAGACTGACAGGAGAGAAAAGAAACTGTTGAACAAAGTAATTATTTTTGTTTTGTTTTTGCGCACAAAAAGTATTCTTGTCACTTCATAACATTAAAGGGATAGTTCACCCAAAAATGAAAATTCTGCGATCATTTACTCACCCTCAAGTTGTTCCAAACCTGTATGACTTTCTTCTGCTGAACACAAAAGAAGATATTTTGAAGAAAGTCAGTAACCAAATGTCTGATGGACCCCATTGACTTCCATAGTAGGAAAAAAAAAAATACTATGCAAGTCAATGGGGACCAGCCACTGTTTAATTTCCAACCTTCTTTAAAATATCTTCTTTTGTGTATAGCAGAAGAAAGAAAGTCATACAGGTTTGGAACAACTTGAGGGAGAGTAAATGATCACAGAATTTTCATTTTTGGGTGAACTATCCCTTTAAGGTTGAACCACTCTTTCTGGGCCTTGAAAAGTGCAATGATGTTGCTGCCTATGTGTGGTTCAGATTCCAATATTTAAATTTTTGTTCTAAAGATAAACAAAGGTCTTACGGGTTTGAAACGACATGAGGGTGAGTAAAAAAAATAAAGGAATTTCATTTTGGGGCGAACTAACCCTGTAAAGGATTAGTTCACTTCAGAATTAAAATTTCCTGATAATTTACTCACCCCCATGTCATCCAAGATATTCATGTCTGTCTTTCTTCAGTTGAAAAGAAATTACGTTTTTTGAGGAAAACGTTCCAGGATTTTTCTCCATATAGTGACTTCAAAGGTTAACAACAGGTTGAAGGTCCAAATTGCAGTTTCAGTGGAGCTTCAAAGGGCTCGACACGATCCTAGACGAGGAATAAGGGTCTTATCTAGTGAAACAATCGGTCATTTTCAAATTTTTTATATTTATATATATATATAAAAACTTTTTAACCACAAAGGCTCGTCTTGCACTAGCTCTGCGATGCGCATCTATGACTTCAAGCAATACGTTATCACACTGGAAAGGTCATGCGGAAGTACCGATCCAGTGTTTACAAAGCGAAAGTACAAAGACTAACTCAAACGCCCTTTCACAAAAAAGGTAAAACAACGATGTCAGGCGATTTTGAAGCCGCTGGGTCGATACTTCCACCTACGTGTCACGAGTGACCTTTCCAAAGTGATTGCATAAATGTGCATCGCAGAGCTAGTGCAAGACAAGCCTTTGTGGTTAAAAAGTATATACATTTCTTTCTTTATTTTTTTAAAACAGATCGTTTCACTAGATAAGACCCTTATTCCTCGACTGGGATCGTGTCGAGCCCTTTGAAGCTGCACTGAAACTGCAATTTGGACCTTCAACCTGTTGGTAACCATTGAAGTCACTATGGAGAAAAATCCTTGAACGTTTTCCTAAAAAAACTGAATTTCTTTTTAACTGAAGTAACAAAGACGAAAGACAAATTCGATGACATGGGGGTGAGTCAATTATCAAGAAATTAATTCTAAAGTGTAGTAATCCTTTAGGAAATGCATCTGAATCAGTCATTAGTTGCATTTATAATTTAGTCTGAAAATAAAACATGCATCAACAAATCATTTATTAGCTTTACACCCTAATTTAATCATTCTTGATTAAAGGGACACAGTAGTTCACCCAAAAATTATAATTTGCTGTTCATTTACAGGCCATCCAAGATGTATGTAGGTGACTTTCTTCAGTATAGCAGTTTTTTAGCTGAAACCGTAGTCCTCTGTGATTCATATAATGCAAGTCAATGGCTACAGTCACTTTGAGAGTCAAAAAAAAATTATTCTTGCATAGACCGATCGTTTCGCTTCATAAAACCTCAATGAATTGTCAGGACCCACAGGTATTAATTTTGTTTTGCCTGTATGTTTTTTTTTTACTCTTTTTGACTTGCATTAAATGAATCACAATGGACCACAGTTTCAGCTAAAAAAATGTACTGTTCTACTGAAGGAAAAAAGTCACCTACATCTTGGATGGTTAATTAACAGCATCTGTTTACTTTATGAGTGAACTATCACTTTTAAAGTCCAACTGAAATCAAAATTGACCCTATTTACTTTGTTAGCGCATATTACTAGTCTTGTGGTGAAAAATTACTCAGTGCAAGTTAATGCACAGAAAAAATTTGTTTGCCGTGGTAATCTTTAATCAAAATCTGAAAAGTTACTTCCGGGCTTGGGTTGGGAAACGCTTAACCACTCCCCTCAAACCGTTAGTTTGCTATGAGCGAGAGATGGAGAGGAGGAGCGCTAAAGTAAAACCATGCCCTCTGTTCAATATTCCGTTTTACTGGGAAATACATCACAACACTGGAGAAAAGTCGTTTGCAACTTCCGGTTCACGCAGACTTTAAATTGTCCATTTTGATTGGGTGATGATGACAACTTCAAATTTCTATGCTATAAAACAAGTATTTAATAATTAAATGTTACTGTTAAACATACTGTGACTAAAATAAGATTGTGTAGTTGATATTAAATGTAAAACACAGATGTACCTGATCTAAAATGTGAAAAATTTCAGCAGTCTTTTCACGAGTTGACTCATGTGTACATCTAACTTGGCAAAGAATGTGTCTTCCAGTGGAACAGCCGTAAGTCTATGGAACTCTGCATTGATCTGAAATCAGAGAAAAAAAAAGAAAAAAAACTGTCAACAACAGTCAAATTGCACATGCAAAATTGTATTATATCAACTCAAATAATGTATTTAGCCAGTAAAACTAGAACTTTAACTTCTTTTTTCAATACCTCGTAATGTCTGAAAAGCGCAGGCCATCTCGCCCTGAAATCCCTGACACTGAGCTCCTGGTTCACTACCTCCTGCCGTCTGTAAGCAAACGTGAGAGCCATTTTCTCCCTGACAACACTTTCATTTTTCCTTTTTTCAGCCTCTGTTAAAAGTTCAAGTCTTTCTTTTTCAAGACTCTCACAAGTCTGTCCAACAGGAAGGGAAGGGTAAAAGTTTGCTTCTGCACGTTTCGGCTTCTTCATTTTTTTTGCAGGGAAACCATCTGTGGCTGCTTTGGCTTTCAGCGAGTTAACAGACACCTCTACACACCCCTGCATTTTGAGTTGGGTCCTGTAATTTCCCATTTTATACTTCAGTCGCTGTTTCCAACCAGACCATCCACTGGAAGAGCCAGGTTCTTTCAGACAAGGGTGCTTCTTGATCAAGGCCTCTGCAACTATGTAGAAGTGTGTATCGTCTGGGTAGGCCTTGTATTTGAAAATTTCCTCTGCTAGTCGATTTAGGATATCAGACTTTGTACGAGAGCTGACAGTAAGCAGTTTCCCACTTGCAAGGTATTCAGAATTCCCATGCTCTAGCTGGAGTTCAGTCTCAAAGGAAAAATGAGGAATTGCAAAGTCCTTTGGCCACTGCTCTTTTCGTGAAAACAGAGATTCAGGGGATGACATTTGATGTGTCATTCGAAGCCATAGAAACTGTGTCATCCAAGTCAAATGATGTGGAATGAGACAATACAACCTCAGTGGTTTGATGAAGAATCACCTTGACTGTTCCCAAATCCTTAAGGTCATTGGTAGAATTCAGATCACTGAAGAAGAAATCACTGCCAAAATCTTGATCCATGTACTGAAGTCTGATGTTGCCCTGTATCCCAAAGGTCGTCTTAATTGAGCAGTGAAGGTCTTCAAGTGACTCCGGTATGCCATTAGGAAGGCTGAGTTTTTCGATGTTGTCCTCCCCTAAAATCACCTTCAGTCTTGCAGGTTTTGATACAGCCATGGCAATCTGAAAGACAGAAGTTACTTAATTAGTATGTGCCAAATGGGAAGACATTAAATCTTTTTAGTATGTAAACATTCAGAATACTGACATAAAAAATTCAGAATGTTTATATTTTTGCACTTTTTCCAGCAGTTAAACCTTTAACAATTTAAATTCACTATACATGCCTTCAGTCACATTTACTGCAAGTGATAGACCACAACAAACTTTCATGCCAAACCCATATTGAATCTTCAGTTCACATACACATGTGGGGCTATCTAAATACCTTGAGTAATATGCAGATAAACCCCTGGTTTCACAGACAAGGTTTAAGCTAGTCCTAGACTAAAATGCATGTTTGAGTGGTTTTAACTGAAAGCATCTTATACTGACATATTAAAATTTGTCAGTGCCATACCATTTTTTTGTCTCAAGATGTACACCAGTTATGTTTTTTTTCCTAGTGTATGTTTATAAAATATACTTAAATATCCTAATTGAACTAAAGCCTAATCTAAGGCTAAGCCTTGTCTGTGAAACCGGGTCATAATGCTTTAAATATATACAGAAATAATTGCAGTGGTTTACTTCAATAACCAACCAGATACTGACATCACAATTGTCTCTGATTTTGCATTAGCTCTTAACTCAAAATATCATCAAAATAGCAGGGTCTTTTTTCTCTGGACAAAATCATAGGCCTTACCCTTTACAAATGGACGTATCTTTTAAGGGTAACAAGACGCATTCCTCCAACTCTGTAATCAGCCAGGGGATATATATCTTGCAGTTCCTGAGGCTCAATAAGGTCCACTTCCTTAACGGGTGATGTTTCGAGTTTATAAGCTCTGTAGTGTTCAATGTACCACCCACTGAGTCTCTTGACAATGAAGATCAATCTTTGTTCCATAGTAACCATTTGGATTATTTCACAAAAGTCTGGCAGTCCTCCAACAGATCCATGAATCAAGATCATCCCCATTTTGTAGTTCAAACCATTATGCGTCACAATGTTAGCTAGATGCACGGTGTCCACATTTAAAAACTTGTCCCTCAATCCATTGGAGATCCCTTTGTCAAGGACATCAATGTGAACTGCGGAAACATCTGACACTTCCAGTTGATGCCTGGGAAAAGTGCATGTATACAAGTGATGTGCCGTCTGATACTGATGTTTCTCAGAAAGCGAAAGGAGCACATTTTTAAAGTTCTTTATATTTCTTGCAACTCGCTTAAAAAAAACTGTGTTTCGCTTCAAAACGCATAGTCCATAACGCAACAAGCGGTCCATATTGACGAATAAGGTGTGGATAATGCTCCAAGAAGTGGTGTTTAGGTTTGAGATTTAAGTCAGGGAAAACCTCTTGAAACCGAATTCTGTGCTCTGAAATCTTGAAACTGAGATAAGCAATGGACTCCTCTGTATGAATTGGACAAACAACTAGATCAACAATATCTTTCAAGTCCGTTAAAACATGCCAAGCTGGTTCTTCACAGGGGACTTTCTGACCAATCAACAATGGCACAAATCGGATTAAACTCCAGTTCTCATGGGCATTCCCTCCAACAGTTTTTTTTTAGCCAAAATGAAGAGGGATTGGATGAGGTTTATTTGTTTTGTCTGTCCCCTTAAAATCGAAAGATCTTATTGCTGCATTCAGTTCAAGTAAGGTGAAGTATTTTTTTTTTATAAATACACTAAGACAAAGCGACAACTCAAACGGTACAATTCCTTCAAAAAGATCATGTACAATGTCCGGTGGGAACCCAGATGTCACATCAAAATATGAAAGGTGTTTCGACAAAGTACATTGTTTCTTTACACCATAATAGTTTGCCAGTCCATTGTCCTGAAGTTGTCTTAGGTGTTCTTCATGAATTTATTTGGTCCTGAGACAAAAACATCCACTGTTCACTTCTGTAGTCTGAATTTGAACTGTTTCCGCAGTGCAAAATCTACACACATGAGACCCTGTGAAATTTTCAACGAATCCAGCAATGCTGTGAGCCCCAAGGTTGTCAGCTACCACACACTGAACTCTCCCCTTTACTGTTCTGCCTAACTTTGACACAAATATACCACTCTGTTCTAAAATGACAAGATCATTAATCAAAGGCTTTAACACGTTTTCATAACCAAAGGACTTAACCAGTGGTTCCTTGCCACTGTTGCCTTTGGCTTGCTCAGTTGGGGATATTTTGGGGATATTTAATTTAATTTTATCAATCAATAAATTCCTCTTGAAACAAACTTTGTTGTATTATTTTAATTTAATACTGTGAAGCTGCTTTGATACAATCTGTATTGTGAAAAGCGCTATACAAATAAACTTGACTTGACTTAAGATCATCACTTTTGATTAAAGCAGCCAAGTAGATGGAAGACAAAGATGAGTGATACAATGGTGGCAAATTGCCCAGAACCCAATAAATGCCACAGATTTTATGCTTCCGTCGTGACGTACCCAGCGGATTACAAATTTCAAAATCATCAACATATAATATCAATGAAATACTTTTCTGCTGGCATAAAAAAAATCATTCTCTTTGAAAAAGGCACCATCATAAAATGAACGATTGCGCTGTGCTGTTGGTTGTGTTAGTTTTGAGCCTAGGATGCTTTATTTTTCAGTTATGCACTTTATTTCGTTTCTGCTCTTGATCTGGTTTGTTTAATAAATATTATTTTTTTATTAAAGTGGACGTGCCTTTTGTATTTAAAGCTTTAAGTTAATAGTCTATTCGTGTCTCAGCTGCGAAGCTGAGCTCATGCTCAGCCTCGCTCGGTGCGAGGACATGCACGGTGAAATGATAGTGTCTGACAGTTATAAATTATTATTATAACATATTACAAAAATAATTGACTAAATTATGTTGCATATTCCTCAACAGTTCTTGTGATGATATCACTAGTTGACAACATAGTACTATTTTCGGAAATCATAAGCTATGATATTGTGCAGGTGCACGTGATGCAACGCTGTCAGAGCCGACAGACTCGAGTGACTCATTTCAGTGCAAAATAATTAGGTCAAAAACGATTTAATATACTGTAAATAGCCTATTAGTTTTTTGTGTTTATTTATAATTCATTTAGGCGGACAACAAGGCTACCAAGTACTGCGCACAGTGCGCATCTAATTAATTTAAAGTTTTTTTTTTTCTACCGTCATTTTTAGTCGATTTTTAGTCGAAAATTTCAGGACTTCAGTCGACCAAGATTTTCTTTGGTTGAGTACAGCCCTACATGATAAAGTGCATTTAAACAGATCCAACAATAAAATGAAGACAAAACATTATCTGTCGATATCTGTCTGTATAATGTTGGCCACTGAGAATATAATGTAAATATAATTAACCACAAACCAACATGAGACTTCAAGTCTTTTAAATAAATGATTCTCTCTTCTCTCTTCTTTTGGTATAGAATAAAATACCAGTTCAGGGTTCCTCTTTTGGCTGTTGTTGCAGCCAACTGCACAACATATTGCAGGCATTACTGAGACCGGCGGTCGCAAAGATGGCGGCGTAAAGCTACAGTGACGTCATGTGAATCGAATGAATTAGTCGTTATATTTGATTATTACATGGCTTGTTTGAATTCTAATGTAGAATGTGGTCTGTTATTTCCAGACCGCTGCTAAGTATAACACAGCGTTGCCATGGACGCAGGATTTAAACCGTAGAGACGGAACAGACTATTTTCTTTAGCGGAAGCAATATAAATAGTTTTTAAATCAATAAACTCCTTCTTAAATTAATATTTTGTGTCAAATTATTGATTTATTTGGTAGGTAGCCATGTAATAAGCGGGATAATGTATAGCGAGGCGGTTGTTATAGCGAATACAACCCCTTCAGGCTGATTCAAGACGGGCTCCTAATCAGCCTGTCGGGGTTGTATTAGCTACAACAACCACCTCGCTACACATTATCCCTTAATAAATAATTAATTTAATTAAATGATCAATCACATCGAAACATTTTACAATCCTACTAGCTTTTTATTTAGATTAAAAACCACTCTCATTCATTTGGTGAGGAACAGCGTTTTGAGCAGGATTTGCAGACCCTGTCAAGGCTACGATTAATTGATTGTTAATTTAAAACGACGATCGATCATGGGAATTTGTGAAAATTGACATCCCTATACAAAACACAACAAATTTACTTAAATTCACAATAAAACCTAAGCCACCTAACCCAACCACAAAAGGCCTAATTTAACACTATATAACAGTTACTGTAAGAATGACAGCAAAGTAGTCTGTATTCTTTTTTATAATTATCTGTAATAAATAATTTTATATTATAATATATAAACATTCCTGGCAACACCATAACGCTCTCGGTGCAGTATTTTCTTGCAGTATTTTAAGGTGCTTTATTATTGGAAAGCTAAACTGGAAAAGAAGAAATTTGGGATAAGTAGGCTCAGAAGATGCCACTTAATTAATGGCTATATAATATTGAAATAATTAATATTGAAATAATTTTAAATATTTTATAACACAAACTCCTTTCAATGCAAGTCACGCTAACATTGCCTAGCATTTGTCTTTGAAATGCCTCTGGGCAGCTATTTTGACTCATGCAAACATGAAAAAAAAAAATAATCTGCAAGAAAAACTGACACAAACACGGTTTAAATTTGGTCTTTCATATTAAATCAGCCAGTACTTGTGCACCTTTTACATGCACAACACTGTACATGTCACGTCATATACCGTTATCATTTTGAGCTTCAAAATTGGTTTACACTGTATGGACTAACAAAAGAGATATTTTTCTGAAAATCAAAAAAGGCACATGCATTCGGAATGTCATAAGGGTGAGTTAATGCAAATTTTAGTTGGAAAATTCTTAATAAGGATAAAATGCAAGTCAATAACATTAGATGGAATTTACTCAAACATCCAACATTAGTAATTAGTATTATCTATTATAGAATAAATTACTTAAATTAATAGAAATTACTTACCATGTAACGTTATAGCAAAGTGTCCTCAGTCGTCAAATATAAAAAAAAAGCTTTCGGTTCTAAGGGGAGAAAAATTTTGTAAGTTAGTATTTAAGTGGTAGAAAATGGTTTGCTACAGGTCAAGTAATTAATTAGTTGTGAAAATACTATTTCTACAAAAAAGAAAGCATAATTTTCTACTAAAGAAAACCCTGACATTATTTCCTGGATGAAGCTAGCACCACGAGCTATAGGCAAATGAAGCTAGCCTTAAGCACAATGGGTGCGTCTCAGGCCCTGTTTACACGAGAACGCTCGCGGGTGAAAACGTAAAAATATTTGATCAGATGTGCCTTTCGTTTTTGGGGCTTAAAAACGCAAAAAAGTGAAACCACCCTCCAGAGTGGAAATCTTAAAAACGCTCCACCGTCGCGTTCCCGTCTAATGGGCCTTTCGCTGCGCATACCGCGTCCTGTGTGAAAGGCCCATAAAGGGTAAAAACGCAAAAGTCTGCTAGACAGTGAAGGCACCGATCTGCTCACGGTGGCTCTCGTCGCGAACGTTTATTTCACACACTTTTTCGTCACCATATGCACGCAGATTCCCCCCGATGGGCTGACTCCCTGATCAGTGCCCTTGATTGCTTAACTAGGGAGCTGATTGAGACGCACCCAATGACTTTCATATTTTCTGGGCGAAAAAAAATGTAGGCCTATTCGATGAAAAAATCAGAGCTAACGTTTTCAAAGACAAATAAAAGAACAGACAAACATTACTTTAAAAGCATACTCAATATTTTACTGCAGGAAATCAAATTCGAGCATTTTATCCCGCTCCCCGAGCACTTCCCGCCCAAAGTAACTTATTCCAATATCTCGCGCGGCACAGACAACCGTAAGGAGGCATCAATTAAAAAAAAAAATATTATACACACACTCCCAAGATCCAAACTGAACACATTTTTATCAAACAAACGAGTAAATGCAACATATTGTATACATAGACGATAGAGCATGTTCAGTAACGCTATATCGCAAACGTACGTTCAAAAATTCGGTTAATTACGATTTCGTTAGTATTCATGTTCACAAACAACATTAATTAACTCATAAACAACTAAAACACACGTCCAAAAGTTGCATTTTCGAGTATATTAATTAAAATAAACTTCCAACCTACCTTTTTCATCCGAGTCCGGAGAAAAGAAAATGGCGGTTGTCAGTTAAGCAACAGAAGTTGAAATCAGGTTCGTGCGTCATGACGTCAGAAAAAAACGTCTGACGCGGAGATCCTTTTAAAGGGAAATTATACTTTGGGTGAAAGGACACAGAGATCGCGAAGGGCGAAATGGCGATGGTGTGAGTCATGCGGGTAGAAGGATCCCAATAATTAACTCCAAAACTTACAGAAAATCCTCACACTCTTCAATTATTTTTCAGTATTCATAAGAAAATCTTATGTGGTTTTAGTCTTGACCAACTTGGACTATTTTTTTTGTTTTTTTTTGGTCAATATTTATTTTCGTCGATCTCATGCTTTTAACATTGCATTCTATGCTAACACACCAGGACTTGCTTTGTTAAGATCTGTGTAAGTTTATAACGTTAGAACTGCTGTAGCCTACGCCTTCTAAGTGAAGTGATGCCAAAAACCAATAGCGCCAGACAACAGCCATGACAACAGCCATGCAACCAACTCCCGACGTTGGTGCAAATCAGTGATGCGCGGGTTGATCCGAAATGAGCGGGTGCCTGCGGTCACCCGCGGTTACCCGCGGTTACGAGTCATCCAAAAATATTTTTAATGATATTCGGGTCGCGGTCGGTCGGGTCGTTTGAAATAAAGATGCCAATTAAACCTTTGTAATTTATATAGTACTAGAGAGCATATGAGCGGAGTGGAGCGGTGAGAATCTCCGCTCATCGCTCACGGAACTGTCCACCCCTCCGCTCCCCCGCTCAAACATCAGGCCGCTCCGCTCATTATCGCTCAGCGCTCAACGCAGTTTGCTCCGCGCTCCACCAAAATCGCCCCCCGCTCGCTCCAAAAAAGGGAAAAAAATCTACATGTATATCACTGTTAGCTTAGACCACAGCCTTACCTCCTAAAGAACTAATGAGCAACAACAACATTTTTCAAATAGAAATGTTTTATTTCAAATTAGGCCTAGGCTATAAGGAATATAGCCTACACAAAGTCCTGTAAAATTTAACGAATAAATGGGCCTAATAATATAAATAACAATTATATAAACAAAAATATAGCCTACATACATTTCTTTTAAATAAATTTACTATTAGGCCAGAATTTTGATAAGTTAACTTTTGCGCAACGCGCACGATTAAAATTTAAATGGGCTTATATCCATTGTACACATAAACTGCTGTAAAATAAAACGAATAAATGGGCCTAATAATATAAATAAAATTTATATAAACAAAAATATAAAAAAATATACATAAACGTTTTAAAAGTTGGCTAAATTAACTATTAGGCCAACATTCTTATAACTGAACTTTTGCGCAGCGCGCAGGATTAAAATTGAAATGGGCTTGTATCAATTGTTTGAATATTACGCTATATTTAATTTACACTTTGTTACAAGTTATACCGTAGGCCATTCAATTTGCTAACCTTTTGCTTTCTTCCCAGCGTGTTCAGATAGCACACTGCATGTTTTCGAGAGATGTGTCTTTTTAGATTCCAAAATGAATCTTTACTGACTGAAACGATGTCTCCACATTCGTTTTCTTCTACCACATTATAGTTAGTTTTATATTATAGTGTAGCCTACCTGTATGACTTCTTATTTTCCTTTTTGAAGTAGCCTACTTTTTGAACTCCATTATTGAGCCGAGTTTTGACTGAAAATAGAATCCATCTTGCAGTCATCAACTGAGTCAGGCTGAGCATGCTTCAGAATCGTGGTGTGCGCGGAGCGAAATTGGAGCGGGAAATAGGGCGACGCTCCATCCTTTTAAAAATGCCGCTCTGCGCTCTGTCCAAGATCCGCCCGCTCGCTCCCGCTCCACTCCGCTCACATGCAATTTTCTATGAAATACATAGGCCTGCTACACTTTATTGGCTGAATAACTGGCGCGAAGGCACGAGCTCAGTCTGCAGGTAGAGATGGAGGCGGCAAGAGAAAAGGTGAAGACTGGGGAGTGGAAGCTCCGCAAATACAAAAAACAGAAAGAGCAAAATGTGGGAGACATTTGCCGAAATAATGAAAGATGATGACCAAAGTGCTGGATTTGTCATGTGTACTTCTTGCTATGCATTTACTACTTTTAAAAAATGCGGGTCAGGAAGCGGGTCGGGTACAATATTTTCTTCTTTTTTTTTTTGCGGTCCGAGTTGCGGGCGGGTTAGTTGAAAACGTCGGTCGGGTGCAGGTTGTTTATACATTGACCCGCGCATCACTGGTGCAAATGTTATTGTGGATATGGATGAGCTGGAAGCGGCTGATTATCTGCTCCCAGATACGCCATCAAAAGAACCAGCTCCCAAAAAAGGCAGGTGCAACGACAATTCTGATGAGCTAAATTCAGCCATGGCGCTTGCCATCATCTCTTCTCTCAAGACTGTAATTAACGACAGAGCCGACATTCTCGACAAAGGTATTGAAGGTCTGAAAACTTATGTTGAATTTCTACGGAAGAAATGAAAGACATTAAATGTAAGGCTGAACGCACTGATAAACGAGTCGATGCTGCCGAGATTAGGATGAACGATCTAGAAAGCAAAGTTACGGAGCTGGCACGTTACAAAAGACGCTGGAACCTGCGTTTATATGGCCTTCCAGAACTACAGGGAGAAAATGTCCGACAGCGTGTTTTGGATGTGTGCACATCCGTGATTCCTGCTTATGCAGACAAAGTCAGTGATCTCACCGACTCGGTTCACAGGCTTGGGAAAATAAAGAACAGCAATACAGCCGGCGCTACTCCGAAACCACGAGGTGTCATCGTCCAATTTACAATGCGTCACTTTCGCGATGCTCTTTGGAAAGCTGCAAAGAACTCCGCCTTCTTGGCAGACAACCATCTACGCTTCGCCGAGGACCTCTCACCTGATGACCGTGAACGTCGCCAACAGCTATGGCCACTCGTTGAGAAAGCTCGTCAAGAGGGTCACCGTGCATACTTTGTTGGTCCGAAGGCTTTTGTGGATGGTAAAGAGCTGACGCCTCCTAGTAAGATCTCAGGCAATGACTGACTGCAATTAGTTCACACGCATCTAACCTTAAAGTTTTTGCTTAATGTTCCTGATGCCTTACTACTTTTGCTCGAACGTCACGTCACACACTTTCCTTATCTACTTAAGGTTAACAGCAATGTGTTAGGTAGCCTAGGCTATGTAAGGATTTGTTCTCAGTTAATTTTATTCATAGGCCACGTTAAGTGGTTTGGCTATCTCAACTTTTACAGCTATTTTACAGCTAACAATGTTTTCTTTCCATTACTGTCCTAGTTGGTTACATTAATATTTTGAGGATAGACATTTTTTACAATGGGTTTACTCCTTCTTTCTAATTGAATTATTGCTTGCTATTCAATGTTCCCTAGCATCTCGTTATGTTCCTTTAATACAAGAGGGGGGTTACGTAATGATCTTAAACGGAAGGCTATTTTTCTGTATGCCAAAGGGCTAAATTCTGATTTTTGTTTCTTTCAAGAATCGCATGCTAGCCCAGATGATACTAAATTTTGGAAATCTCAGTGGGGAGATGAAGTTTTCTTTTCCTTTGGGTCAACCCATTCTGCAGGGGTTATCATTCTGAAACACAAATTCCAAGGTAAAATTATTGAAGTGATACCTGACCAAGACGGTCATTTTCTGTTTCTTGTCGTGTCTTTAGGTGACATTCTCTTCCTACTGATAAATGTATATGGCTTTAACTCCCCTAAAAATAATCTTTTCCTGTTTAATCTATTAGAGGTTCAAATAAAATCCCTTTGTTGTAAATATCCCAATATACATGTAATTTTAGGTGGTGACTTGAACGAAACATTATGTGACACACTTGATCGTTATCCCCCGAAATCTTCGCATAAAGTTTCTCATCTGTCTGATTTTGTTTCTCGCCTTGGGCTACTGGATATTTGGAGAGATAAGAATCCTGCATCCTCTCAATTCACTTGGTCCAATAATTCAGGGTCTCTCAAATCTAGAATAGACTATTGGTTAATCTCATACTCAGTATCACAATATGTATCTAGAACTGATATTTTACCATCTCCCTTTTCTGATCATAACTGCATCCTGCTTAGCTTAAACGAACCTAGTCATATCCCGCGCTATTTAAATTCATACTGGAAGCTTAACGCCTCTCTGCTTGAAGATAAGATTTTAGTTGATGCTATTAACAACAAAATTAATATTTACTTTAAGAAAGCTCAAATGGAAGGTAAATTCAGCACTAACTGGGAACTTCTCAAATTTGAAATTCAAACAACCTTTAGAAAGGCTGGTGCTAAAAAGTCCAATTTGAGTAAATCATTTGAAGCTGACTTAATCAAGGAAATTATAAATTTATCTAATATTCCTTATGATAACTTAACTAATAATCAAAAAGCTATTATGACGGATCTTCAACATAAGCTAGATAACTTGTATTATGCAAAAAGCAAAAGGTGCCTTTGTTCTCTCTAGAAGAAGATGGCTTGAGGAAGGGGAAAAGAATACTGCCTATTTTTTTAAGTTAGAAAAGCATCGTTCGCAATACAATTCTATTAACAAACTATCTTCAAATGGTGTTATATTAACAAGCCACAAGGACATCTCCCATGTCTGCAGGGAGTTTTATGAAGGCTTATATCAATCAAAATTTTCTCAGTTGAATCTGGATAACTTCTTTAACTCACTGAACTTAAGTAGTGTTACTACTATTTCGGAAGACGATAAATCATTGTGTGAATCTCCTATCCAGCCAAAAGATATCGCGGAGGCTATTGACCGGTTAAAACTTAATAAATCCCCTGGCAATGATGGTTTAACTGCTGAGTTTTTTAAGAAATTTGCTAAAGCCATCATCCCTTTCCTTCATAATGTCTACGCAGAATGTCTTCACAATGGTGCTCTCCCCCCATCCATGACACAAAGTGTTATTTCACTACTCCCAAAACCCCAAAAAGATCGTTTATATATAGAGAACTGGCGGCCTATAAGTCTCCTGAATATTGATTATAAAATCCTGGCCTCTGTACTGGATAAAAGACTAAAGTGCGTCCTGGATTGTATTATAGATGAATATCAGTCGGGCTTCATTCCAGGAAGACTAATTTCTAACAACATTAGACTTGTTCTCGATTTAATAGATTATTCACATTTATTGGCAGATGACAGTTTCTTACTCTTTCTTGATTTTTACAAAGCCTTCGACACCATTGAACATCCATTTCTTTTCAGGGCCTTAAGTGTCTTTGGATTTGGGCAGAATTTTATTCATTCCATTCAAACTATTTATAAACACATTAGATTTGATTATTTTGTCAATCAAATTACAACAACATGGTACAACAAAGAGATTCAACATACAGAGAGGTATCCGCCAAGGCTGTCCCATCTCACCCTTTCTTTTCCTTCTTCCGATGCAACTTCTAGCCACTCACCTTAATTCCTGCAATATTGAAGGAATTTCTATTGCTGAACACTCCTTATTAATTAGTCAACTTGCAGATGACTCTACCTTATTTTTAAAAAATAAGGATCAAATTCCCATAGCTCTGAACAGCATTAAATCCTTTTCTGAAGCTTCAGGCCTTAAGCTTAATATAAATAAATGTGAACTTTTTTCCTTAGGTTCTTCAACTCATGACACGTTATACAATATTCCTGTAAAAGCAGAGCTAAAGTATCTGGGCATAACGGTATGCAGAGATCAAAAAAGGAGAACGTCAGTAAATTTTGACCCCCTGATAATCAATATTCAAAGAAAATTAAATTCTTGGTTACAGAGGGACCTTTCAATTTCTGGTAGGATTTTGCTGTCTAAAACGGAAGCTTTATCCCGCGTTATATATCCTGCTATGGTCTTAGATGTCCCTCTGGAGGTGTGCAGGAGATTAGACAAATTAATTGTCAACTTTGTTTGGAAATCTAGGTCTCACTTAATTAAAAAAAGTGTAATGTTAGCTGATCAGACATCTGGGGGTTTCAATCTTATTGATTTCTCTCTACTTAGTAACTCTTTTAAAATCAGGTGGATTAAATCATTCCTTAAGAACCCCACTTCTATCTGGAACTGTATCCCTAACTTCCTGTTAAAGCCTGTGGGAGGGCTTGAATTCCTTATACATTGCAATTATAATATTTCCAAGCTCCCTTTGAAGTTAGCAAACTTTCACAAACAGATGTTATCCTGTTGGTCTCTTATGTACAATCACAATTTTTCACCTCACACTTATTTTATTTGGAACAATAAGGATATTACATATAAGAATAAAACACTATTCTATCGTTCTTGGTTTGATAAAAATATCCTTTTAGTGTCACAGCTTCTTGATGAAAATTGTAATTTCTTGTCTTATAGAGACTTTATGGATGCATTTTCTTTTCCGATCCCACCGAAAGAATATGCAGTCATTTTTGATGCTATTCCCTCTGGTGTTAGAATGCTACTTCAATCCAGTCCTAAAGGCCCTTCTTGTTCTCCTCCCTCTTTAGACTCCTCTAACCTCTATATAGATAATTGTCTCTTTATAAGTAGTGAATTCACCAACAAGAAAATCAGATCAATTCTTCTCAAACCTTGTGCTACTGTTCCCCCTTGCATCAGTTTTTGGAATAATAAGTTCGAAAATATCGATTGGAAGAGATTTTGGTCTCTAAAAAAAGAGTTCTTGATTACCAACAAAGTTGTTGAGGTTTCCCTCAAGATTATTCATAAATGTTACCCTTGTAACTATCGTCTGTCTAAATTTCATAATAATATTAAAGAGGAATGCTCTTTTTGTCTGTGTTACCCAGAAACTATTGATCATATTTTTTGGGAGTGTTTATATTCAAGGATCTTCTGGCTTGATTTTTCGAACTATGTGAATAAAAATATTTCCAAAGATTTTACTTTAACTTTAAAAAAAGTTTATTTTGGGGTCCCCAAAGTCCAAAGTGATATTTCTAATAGAGAATTTGTTATCAATCTGCTTCTTTTCCTAGCAAAGTTTTTTATCCACAAATGTAAGTTTATCGATAGAAAACCTCTTTTTTGTATCTTTCTAAAGGACTTTAACCAATACTTGCTCTCTCTTGAACACTCTTCAAGCCCTTTGGCTATAAATACACGTCTACAATGTGCCATGTATAAGCTATTGAATTCCCCGTAACCTCTTGTATGTTTTGTCATTTGTCATTTTATACTTGATATGTATTTTCTTTTTGCAAGTACTTGTACTTATTCTGTTATCACTTTTTACAGCTTCTGCTTGTTTATGTACTCGTACTGAAATTTATAATAATAAAAAAACACAAAAAAAAAACACAGAGATCGCTGTAATATGCAGATACAGACGTTTTGAAAACAATAAACATAATTGCAATGAAAAAAAAAAATATATATATATACTTTGGGTGAAAGTGAGATATTTGAGTGTCTGTGAATTTCTATGCCCTCAAGTTGAATGAGTGTACAATAATCAATTACGATTAGGAAAGCAGAAATACTAAGTAAATAGACTCAAATAGTTCTAGTAATCCAACTTAGACACATGTTCACTTTTTACAGTGTATACTTATTGCATCTAATTCTGACATATTTATAAGTGGCAGTTTATTACATTCATCAGTTGGTAAAACAAACATTTGCAGGCCATAATTAAATAATTAAACATAATGTTAAATAAAACTTTTTTTTTTTTTAAGTCGCTCTTTGAAGGGTAGCATAACTCCCGCCGACAATCTTGAATTCATGTCTACTGTAGCCTACCAGCTAAAACCACAGATTTGAAGTCTTGGCGATTTTTTATTTTTTTTTATCCTAATCATATATAAATATAACATAATGTATGTTTCGGCTGTATAATGTATGTTTCTTAATATAGAATAGTAAAGACACATTTTTATAACATTATTCCTGGTCGGGAAACCAGAAGAACTACAAGTATGGTGACTGATTTGTACACTTTGTAAGAAGTTCAATGGCGCGTCTCTCGTGGGAATTGTAGTTTATACAGTTTTTTTCCCAATTGCTTACACACAAAATCTTTTTTATGTCACACGATTTTTTGAAACCTCTCACTCAAAGTGCAAAACTTCACACCACATCTCCAAAAACAATAAACTATTTCTCAGCCTTTGACTCAGTTTTCAATTGCATAAAACACTTTTTTTCAAAACACTAGGCTACACACAATTTTGTGTGTGCAGTTTTGGGAAAGTTTTGAAAAAAGGTGACATAGTTTTGAAAATGTGTGCAAGCAGTTGGAAAAAAAATGTAAATAGTGTACATTGGAGACGGCCCTGATGGTTGTTCTACAACTACAATAACAGTCAAATATACTCAATGACCTGATAGCCTCGCGATTTTTTTCATCTTGATCATTTAAATATAGTATAATGTATGTTTCAACTGTAGGAGATTGTTGATATATACACTCACCTAAAGGATTATTAGGAACACCATACTAATACTGTGTTTGACCCCCCTTTCGCCTTCAGAACTGCCTTAATTCTACGTGGCATTGATTCAGCAAGGTGCTGAAAGCATTCTTTAGAAATGTTGGCCCATATTGATAGGATAGCATCTTGCAGTTGATGGAGATTTGTGGGATGCACATCCAGGGCACGAAGCTCCCGTTTCACCACATCCCAAAGATGCTCTATTGGGTTGAGATCTGGTGACTGTGGGGGCCATTTTAGTACAGTGAACTCATTGTCATGTTCAAGAAACCAATTTGAAATGATTCGAGCTTTGTGACATGGTGCATTATCCTGCTGGAAGTAGCCATCAGAGGATGGGTACATGGTGGTCATAAAGGGATGGACATGGTCAGAAACAATGCTCAGGTAGGCCGTGGCATTTAAACGATGCCCAATTGCCACTAAGGGGCCTAAAGTGTGCCAAGAAAAAATCCCCCACACCATTACACCACCACCACCAGCCTGCACAGTGGTAACAAGGCATGATGGATCCATGTTCTCATTCTGTTTACGCCAAATTCTGACTCTACCATCTGAATGTCTCACCATTCTTTGTAAACCCTAGTAATGGTTTAGCGTGAAAATCCCAGTAATTGAGCAGATTGTGAAATACTCAGACCGGCCCGTCTGGCACCAACAACCATGCCACGCTCAAAATTGCTTAAATCACCTTTCTTTCCCATATTCTGACATTCAGTTTGGAGTTCAGGAGATTGTCTTGACCAGGACCACACCCCTAAATGCATTGAAGCAACTGCCATGTGATTGGTTGATTAGATAATTGCATTAATGAGAAATTGAACAGGTGTTCCTAATAATCCTTTAGGTGAGTGTATAGTAAAGCTACAATTTTATAACCCTAAAACTGACCCTACTCTGGAAACTGGAAGAACTTCAAGTATGGACGCTGATTTGAACGCTTAGTAACAAGTTCAATGGCACGTCTCTACAGGGGGGAGCGTGCCTATGTTCCCACAGCCCTATGTTCCCAGAGCCCTAAGTGCCCACAGCTCTTTGTTCCCACAGAGGGTTAGGGTTACCCTAACCCTAAACCTAACCCTAACTAGCTGTAGCAGTGTAGAATAGCTGTAGTGTAGACTAGCTGTAGTAGTATAGACTAGCTGTTGAAATTATAGGGAAATGTATGAACACAATACTCAGTTTTGAAAATGTCCTAATGTGGGATCATAGAGTTCCTGACAGATTTCTCCTGACCTTTTGGTGACTTGGCGCTTCTTGCTTACAGTAACTGTTTGGGGGACAGGGGAGGGTTAAATGTGGTAAGAAAATTACTTGACTTAGAGTTTCATTTTTTGCGAAAAATCTTTGAAATTTTACAAATATTGAGAGAACATAGGACTGTAGGAACATATGGTTGTGGGAACATAGAACCTAATTTTCAAAATTTTCAGTAAAAAAAAATTCTCCGAAATGTGGGAACATAGGGCCGTGGTAACATAGGGCCGTGGTAACATAGAGCTGTGGGAACAGAGGGATGACCCCAACTAGGGAGCTGGCACAAATCTCATCTGAGACTGCTTGTCTCTTAGCCCTTTCCCTTTCTCCTCCCTCTCTCATCTTATCCGTTTCATCGATCTGTTGAAGGTTCTGATTGCTGTGTGATCAGTTTTGACTCTTTGTGTAGTGCTTTCTAAATTACAACATTGTGTAGGCAATGATAAATGGATAATGTGTGTAAAGTTTTGCAGTGAAAGTTTAACAAATCTGACTCATGTGTCAAAACTGGGGAGTAGTGTTTATAGTTTGGGGAAAAGGGTGTGCTTTTTGATAAACGGTGTTGTGTTTTTGAAATTTGAGTTCAAATCCATAGTTACAGTGTTTCAGCAATCGAGAAAAACTGTAACATATACACCTAACAGATACACATTACTTATTATGATAGATCTTGTTTAATTACAAACAAGGTTGATTGTTTGAAAATAAGTAAAAAGACATGCATTAAAGTAATTAATTAATAATGCAGTTTGATGTTAAACAGAGTTTAAACTGTTAAACAGTTTATCTGTAAACAAGATTCCACAGTGTGATGTTTTTTTTAATCAACTATACAAATACAAAATATTGTTTTTCAATAAAGTATGAAAAAGTAAAAACAAAATATTCATCTTTTGTCTTTCACAACAATACCAGTAAAAATACACCAAATGCATATTTGTCAAACAAGCCATAAGGCTGTATTTAAAAACATTGGAATGTGAGGTTATTAAGTTTACTTGCAAAAAGCTCCAGCAGAACAAAGAATTAAGTCATCTGTCAACTGTAATAATATACAATATAAATTAGAATCGTAAAATAAAAAACTGTGTATTTTTCTGTTACATACTATAATGCATCTTTGCAGTAATATAAAGTTACACAAGTTATATACACTCAATTAAGTAGTGATCCATATAGGCAGCCTCCTCTGGGGAAAAACAAAATGTCATAGACTGACACAGACACTGCTGCTGCACCACAGAATAAGTGAATATTGAGAAATGCAATCAAGAATGAGTTTTTACATTAAGGCCTAAATGTGATGATAGAGGAATTGTCATGAGGTCACCAAAGTCATCATGTGCTTACAAGATTTCATGGCAATCTGCCCAATTAGACAATATTCAATTTGACATTCTGGTCTAATGATTGTGCTACAGGGAATGTCATAAGGTCAACATGACATGATTCATTGCTCAGCAAATTACAGAAATCGGTTCATAACATTTGTTGTATGCAAGTCAAAAGTTTGGCCTAACGTTGGTGCAAAAGGAAAGGTCACAGGGTCACCACAATTAAGGGGAGTCTCTCTTAAAAGAGTATACACTACCCTAATATCATATGAGCCCAGTAATTACATCTGGTAATATCATACATGCAAAGTTTACATTTTTGGATAAGATTGGTGCACCTATACTGAGAGGTTTGTGCATTTTCAATGAACTGTGCAATGTGCTTACTAAATTGCTTGGAAAATCTAAATACACAGTTTGAATTTTTAACAAGATTTTGATGTGGTTAATCAATCAGCATACTAATAATACACAGATATAGGGCAAGTCCATTTCCTTCAACATAGTCCTTCGTGCAGCTTCCATCTGGGGAAATACAGAAAAACAAAAAAGCAAGAATTAGGATAAGAGGGTGAATTTCAGCTGTTTTAGAATAAGTAAGGTGTGTAAAGCATTAATAAAACACACAAATAAATTATTAAGAATAACAGTAACAGGGGGTTATTCCAAAAAACAAACAAACATACATAATAATAATAATAATAATAATAATAAATAAATTACCTAAATTGTGTTTTCCTCTTCATCCTCACTGGTGTCTGGACTACTGAGGCCACTTTGATCTTCCTCTTCAACATGTAGAAGGACAGAGGCCTCAGGACCTAAGGCAGTCTTGTACTGTTGGAGGACCACTTGGAACCTTTCTGACACCTCTGACAGTCTTCTTCTCAAGAGACAGCAAAGTCCCTCATTTCCCTGGTCTACGTCTCAAAATACAAACGAGATTACATTAAAGACAAACTATATTAAAGGTTGTATCAGTGATTTCAGGCCCAAACATAAAAGATCACATTCATCTAATCTTTCCTAATGATCCGCTAGCATAAGCAAGCCGTCAAAAAACGCGTCTCTGTAGGCAGCCTAGGCTCTGAGATCTGCACACAAAAACAATTGCACTCACCACCACTCAAAACCAAAACAAATAGTGTTCCAACCAATCACCGACAGGGGTGGGTGTTGTGAGGTTTTCGCGTGCAGCCGTCATAGGCAGCCTTGCACGAGCGCAAAACCTCACAACACCCGCCGTGATTGGTTTTGAGTGGTGGTGAGTGCAATTGTTTTTGTGTGCAGATCTCAGAGCCTAGGCTGCCTACAGAGACGCGTTTTTTGACGGCTTGCTTATGCTAGCGGATCATTAGGAAAGATTAGATGAATGTGATCTTTTATGTTTGGGCCAAATAACTTAAATGGAGTAAAAAGATATCACCAATTCAAATCTACATAGCAGGATAATTGGCATTTTTATGTGTATCGCTGACATGGGACCAGGCTAGCTTCTGTATAAAACAACTTAAGGCAACATGGCTCACTGAGGTGACTTTATGGAGGGAGGCCCAAAGCAGCATATATATGTCTGATAGCTGTTTTAAGTTAACAGTTTTCTTCTTCACTACAGTTGTGCTGAAGTAACACATTTTGTTACTTGCTGACCAGCAAGGTTTTCTATGTTGACTGGAGGAGATAATAATAAGATTAATCTTGATGTTATGCTAACCCCATGTAACACACCAGGACACAAATTCCAATGTTCAAATTCTTTTGTTCATTTCCGCTTTCCAGTAACAGACATAGTACAACAAATCTGCACATCTTTCAAGCAAATGTGAATCTGTATAGCCTTACTGACTTGTTACCATAGCTACAGTAACAACTTTAATCCCCATTTTTTATGTATATCCCAAAGGACCACGGCAAAGAGAGCCATAACCGTTCTACTCCATCCAAGTTCTGTGACTGATGTGTTTTTTTGTATGTTTTTTTTAAACACATTAGATGGACAGGGTTTTAATTAAACTTACCCTCCTCAGCCAACTTGTTCTTGAGAACCATTGCCAGGCTCTGCAACCACGTGCAGTGTTGTGCCATCTCCAACACCAAAACGCTTGTTTCCTCATGCAGTCGCCTTGTTAACATCACTTGGTCGTGCACTCGTTTCTTGATCGAAATGTTTGCTAAGAATCAATAACAGTTATATGTATACATGAGACAATCTTGCATAATCACTAAAACATTGACTTTTTTTTTTATCAATTGATACATAAGAAAACTGAAAATACACCATTAAACTAAATTAATATTACAACACTCAATATGTAACATGCATGCCTTAGTTCAGTATACTCTATAAAGCAGAACTGTAAATAAATTCCTGTGAAGCATCTAAAAACAGACATACCACTGCCATGAACCTCCCACGGCCATATTTGAGACACAGTACTCTCTCCAATTAGGGAATGCTCCACTACAGCTACGTCAATGGTTGTTGCCGATTCTAGTACAAGATCATTTTATTTCTGTTACTGTATCTCCTGAAGAATGAGTTTTTTGTCTTCTGCCAGCTTCCTTCGAAGGCGATGGCGAAACTCGCTGCTGTCTAGAAAGACATGAAGTACAGAGGCAGAGGTTTTTGACAGAACTCTTCAACAAGAAAAAAATTATAGCACCAAAAAAATTGAAAAGCAAAGCTGCAGTTATTGAAGTATGTGAATATTATAATGTAGACTGACATGGGAAACAAATTGTCCAGTGTGTAACATTTTGGGGGGAATCTATTTGCAGGAATAACTAACACACACACACTTTTCATGATTGCCTGAAAATAATAATTGTGCATTAATTAATTTAGAATTGGCAGTTTTTTTTTATCTAAATACGTTCCCCTTTCACGGAGGCCGCTATGTTGCACCTCCATGTTCCTACAGTAGCCCACAACGGACAAACAAACACTGGATTTAGATAGTACCTCTCACATTTTCTCGTCGGCTACCGTAGCTTGGAAAGATAGAGGTGAGGGAAGCTGGTTGCAATCGTCAAACCTCACTGATAGATACCACTAAATCCTACCACTAATACAGACTGGTCATTTAAAGAACAGAATTCAATGATTGAGCTGAACTGTGCTACTACATTATTTGCTAATTCCATGTTGGTGGAGTAGGATGCATACAGTAGCCTGAATTTATCAACCTATTATATTATATAGTTATACCATTCTGACGGTAGAGGGTTCGCTTCCGGTGCCTCACACTAAGGTAGAGAGCCCCTCAATTGATTGCTGAAGTCCTCTGTGTGTGGTGCCTTGACTGGGACGAGATGTATCAGGTGTCTCTGTAGAAGATATAGTGAAAGCAAATTCACTGTTAAAACAACACAGAACCGTTTCTCTGCTTGAATTTCATGTAAAACCTTTTAATCCAACTTATTTAAAAACTTTGTATGTGCACTTCCTGCAGGGAACTGGGAATATACTAATAAACCTGACATAAATGTGGCATCACATTAGATGATGATCCGCCTACAATTTTTTGCTGCTCTTTAATATCAAACATAAAATTTTGATTGTAGAAAGGGATGTTTGTTGTTTCTTTTATCTGGTCATGCTTACCACCAGCTGCCCATTCCTTTACATCAGATAGACACTGTGACACCACTTCATCTGTGCAATCTAGCTCTGTTTTTAGGTCAGCTAGCCTTGCAGTCTCATCATGGAGTCTCTGACAAGTCTGATGAACAGTGTTATACAATAATCAGGATTAAAACTTTGTATGATTAACAACAGGCCAAGTAAACACAACAAAAGGACACACAAAACAATTAATATGAGACTTACCTTCACATATCTTGTGGAAAGTGCCTGATGTAAAGAGATATTTTTTTTCTCGTTCCACCCCATTGCATGCAATGTAAGCATGTCCACCCGTGCTGTTGAAAGCAAATAATGAGGTTACGATGATCAATCTAAAAAAAGTATACACGAATATTGCAAACTCTGGTCACCTGCTTTGGACATATATTTGGTCGTCAGGGCACAACGTGAGAGGTAACTGTTCACTTGCTCCACCTCCTCACCAGCGGTTGTCCCTGCTCCTTCCTGGTTCCTGCCACTCCAATTAATCTGTTAGTAAAGGGTGGAAGAAATTCAATTAAATGTTATTTATATAGCCCAATATCACAAACCACAATTTGCATCAAAGGGCATTACATTCCATGCAAGAAATGGTTATGCAAAAAGACAAGATAATATAGTGTAGCTTAACTTATATTTCATATTATTAATGTGCTTGTAAATATTACAAATGTACATTTGATGCCAAAATATTATACACACCTCACACTTAGTAGCATGGGCTCGAGCATGCATTACACTGAGAAAGGGTTTCATAGTGGTCAGTTCCTGAAGAGCAGGAAGGACACTAGCAACTTTCTCCAGGTATGGCCAGTATTTGCATGCCACGTCCATTGCGAAGAATTGTGCCTTGGCTGGCATGAGCTCCCTTTGAAGGTACAGAGGGTAGGCAAATATCTCCCCCTGTACATATTAAGGGCTTTCAAAAGGAACCCATGGCGACACACAGCAACCTCCATCCCCTCTTCATCCAATTTTGAAGCCCTCCTTGAAGTTTCCCTCGCTGCTGTCCACTGGGAGTCCCCACATGTGCCTCTTCCCTGTGTCTATGACACACAAAACAAACACGACAAATCAAATAAAAGCAATGGCGTCATTCAATATATGGCATTTATTCTCTCAATTTGATTTTGTAATTGGTAGGCAGGAGTAATTGAAGTGGGGGTTACGTTTATTATTGTAACAACTATTTTGTCAACTTGCATTTTTCACTGCTTTCTGTATGGTGTCGACAAATCTAGACACCGCACTGTCTTCAGCCACAAAGAGCCCCTCAAAAAAGCCAGGATCATCAGAGCTGAGGAAGAAAGAAAAATAGAAAATCCATTCATGAAATATATGAAGTAAGAAAATGAATCAATAAAAAGACTGGAAGAAAGATCACCTTCCGTTTCGGCGAAAGCGATATAGCTTTCTGTTTCCATCTGCTGAAACAGCCAACATTTCCGGCGTGCAGGCTGGGCAAGTGAAAGGAGCACTACAGCAGAGCTGGTCTTCCTCAAATGATGCATACGAAAGCTCTAAGAAGCTGCGCTGCAGTGCATCGCCGTTGATAGGTCCAGACTGGAAAATATATAGAATGAAATAGTATTTTGATATTGTCTGCTTATGGATTTTTTTTTTTATTATAAAATGGTAATAACATTTACACTTACTCTTCCTCCACACTTAGTGCGATGCTCCAGCAGTTTTGCGAAGGCTTGTCTGGAGAATCCCGGAGAGATGATCTTGAGTTCCTGAAGGGAGCTCAAGAGGTCCAGTGTATAAAGTGTGGAATTGGTGACGGAGGCTGGCCAATATCCACTTCTTAGGAGGTCTTTTAAGTCAGGGGTCCACTGCTGCTGGCATGTTTGACATTCATACAGTGGCTGATGCAAGTCAAAACGCCCTTGGAACAAAAAAAAATTATTAAAAATATAATACACATTTACCACATACTTAATTTTACAACACTTAGTTCATTATGCACATTGTGAATGGTTGAGAGACATTGCACAAGTTCCTATAATCCCACATTTATATTTTCAAATTCACTAAATTCCACACTGCTGTGTTGATTGGACATTATGCTGGAAAGATGCTAATAATTTTTTTCTTTGCAGAGGACAAAAAAAAAAAGAGATATATATATTTTTTTTTTACCATTGATGGTAATTAAAATCACTGGTTTGCCTGGTAACACAGTGAAGTTTGTGCCTCCACAGGAGCAGTCTGGCACCTTCACAGTTGGCAAACGCATTCCCTGTTGTGGAGTGGATGTGTTTTGTGATGCAATACATCACAGTCCCCACAGAACCACTCCTCAGGAAGACACTCTCTGCACCTAAGGAGAAAATAAAACAATATTATAATATAATACATTATTTCAGGTGAATAACTTATATAAACTACTGTACACTCTATTTAAGCTATTTCACTTTTACTAGGTTCGATTTTATTGTAAAGGATTGCATAGTGGCTCAGTGTTTAGCATTGTCACCTCACAGCAAGAAGGTCCTACACTGTAAAAAATGATTTTTTGGTGAAGTAAATACTACTGAAAAAAAACAATGTAATTTACATGAAAAAGTTAGTCCAGGCAAGAATTTAAAAAACTAAGTAAATTCCATATCAGTACTTATTTCAAGCGAGTAGAAATGAAAGCGTAAATATCAACTCAATAAAATTAAGTAAAAATTACTCAACTTTTCTGATACTGGGGTTCCCATCATGCACTGGACCTTGAATAATTAATGAGGTTCATTTTTCACTGTTTTCCAGCTGTATTTACACTGTTTTATCATTGCTTTTGTTGTCAGGATTAGTAACTTGCCATTTTGTGACATTTTGAGTAAATTTTCTGCTCAAAATGACACATTCAAACACAAAAATGATCCATCAAATGTTACCGTCATTGTGTATTGTCTACGAAGTATTGAGGTACTGTATTTGCATTCACATGAGACTTAACATCTGACATGATGTCTTATAAATTACTTAGATAATCTAAGTAAAGCACATACTATAAATGATTGGTATAATTCAATATTATTGTTTGAGTGAAATGTAATGCAAAGGAATATTCAACTAAATCGATATCAATCAACCTTTTACTAGCCAAGTTAAAATTACTTATTATCTTTGTTACTTTCACTTAACTAGGTTAAGTAAAGTTTACTTAATTCCATATTCCAAGTAAATTTAACTTAAAGATTTCTAATTAAAGCTACTAATAAATGTTTAGGTTTTTACTTGGCAAACTTTGTAAATTTACTAGCATTTTCAGAGTGAAAAAAATTAGCAAGCTTTTTTCAAGTAAATCCTACTCCAAATTTTTTACAGTGTAGATTTACTTTTCTCATTAATGTGTTTTTTATCTGGGTATCTAAGTCTTCTCCCATCCCAAAAGACATGTATCTTAGCCTATGAAGCAGGGCACTCAGCAAACCTACCCTGGGTAATTGAAGTTTGGTATTAATGAAAACCAACCTAATAACAGCAGGCTCGTTGCAAAGGCAACACAGGGGATGACCAACAGCCTCTTTTGAAATAAGGCATTTTAGGTGGTATGGTCTTGCTTCCTTCCAGCGCTCTGAGGCTTTCTGCTGCCGAAAAGACCATGATGATGCAGAGCTACTTTGAGGCTGAGCAGCAGGAGGACATGACACCAAAATATCAGAGAGCCTCTCCATATTTTTTTCTGTAAAGAAAATCCAAAAATAAAGCAGTAAGGGATAATTTAGATAAGGAACAATTAAAAGTCAACTGATTAGTATTAGAATGAACACTTTTTTTATACTGTACATGCATAAATTCATCACTGTGAATTACCAAATTCCTCTTGAGGATTTAGTTTTGTTGAGGTTGCAGTAAGTGGAACCTCCACACTGGATGACAGGGAGCACTCAACCGTGGGGTATGTGGCTGTAAAACAGCACATAGAAGAATAAGAAAAAAGTTAGGCTATCACACTCTATTCTTGTTCTTCTTTTCAAACTATATACTAAACAATTTATGAAATCAGAAATTTTTTTGTTAAGTACTTGGAAATATCTTCTACAATAGCGTCACTGAAAGGTTTATCTACTTTTTAATGTCTTTTTAGATATTTGAATATTTTAAACTCTCAATAAACAATTACAGTGTTCTAATTTGAGTTGGTCCAACATTGTCATAGTAAATTCCTACAAATGTCAAATAATTCAGATATAATCTGTGGCGGAGGCTTGGCGTCGCCCTCCTCGCCTCCCCCTCGGCTTACCACGTCCTACAGAGTCCCTTTTAGAGGTGTGTGGAGGGTCTCGTATACGTTTCCTCTCATCAGCTGCTCTCTGTGTATTGGAGTGAATATTTCTTGTAAGACTGATGTTGATAAAAGTAAGGTAACCAAAAGGCAGGTAACTTGTGAAAGGAAAACACAACATAGGGTGTTAGTAAGGTGTTGAACAGCTTAAATGAGCCTTGGAATAGATTCTCCAAGTATCTGTAACTCAGAGGGATGGAACTGCATATACTATTATTATTATTATTATTATTATTATTATAATATTCCCTTATTAACACATGTCACAGAGCATGGCAGGATGCATCATGCAATATACCTGTATTAAATCTTCTGCACTCATCATTCTTACATATTCCTCATCACATTTTACTTTAATTGGTTATGTTTGTTATAAAATGATTGAGGTGTACAAAAACTCTAACCTTGGCTTCAGCTAGAATGTGTTCATGTTTCAGCTCCAGAGCCATGCGTCTCCCCTCTTGGTAGTGGGGATCCTTTGAATCAAGTTTATGCTTGGTGGCCATTGCAATGCAGTCAGATACAGACAGACAGACAGACAGACAGACAGACAGACAGACAGATACAAACAGACAGTCAGGGATGGGCAGTATTTCAGATACATGTATTTAAAATACGTATTTGAAATACAAAATACTATTTTGTATTTTAAAGCCTTTGGAAAAAATCAAATGTAATTTGTATTTAAATACATTTAAGATGAGTATTTTTGTATTTTCAAAATACATAAAATACTTTTTGCCAGTCAACCTCTTTATCAGGGTATTGATTTTGTGCATCAACTAGTTCAGACATTCACTAGCTCAGCATTAGATCAGTGATTTTTTTTTTTTTTGGAATAAGGTGAGAATGTCATGATCAATTCTACTTGTTGATTAAAGTTAAAATAGTGCATTATTCACTTCAGTTAACGTGAAAGAATAAAAGAGCAGAGACAAGTGGGAAAATAGCGTAAGCCAATCAGTCTTGACCGGTTGTTTATTTTGATCAACTAGCTTGTCAAATGTGTTTAAAGCATTACTGCATGTTAGGGCTGGGTGATATGACACTACGGGCCCTATCTTGCACCCAGCACAATTGACTTTGTACACCGATGCATGTATCATTCCTATTTTGCACCCGCGCTCAGTAGCCTGGCTAACGTCAGACCAAGTCTCATTTGAGACTTGGTCTGGGAACCACATGTTCATTTTCTCGTATTTGAGGCGTGGTTTACGAATGCCCAGAGCCGTTTATTGGGCGCTATGAATGTCTATCAAATGCGCCTGTACGTAGCTCATAGCCAATCGTTTCAATTATACCAGATGACATATGTAGAGTGACAGAAATTCGACGAGGAAAAAGACGATGGGTCAAAGATTTATTTGTACACGATGGCGTTTAGCGAATATTACCGTTTGTGCAAGATAAACATGAGGGTAGAGGTAACGTTGAGTCTGATGCCATGTTGGATCCATAGATATAAACAAACTGCTTCGGTGTCGTCATCGTCTTGCTGCTCCCTCCCCATTCTGTGATTGGTTCCCTTTTTCAGGGGAAAATCTGGTCCATGGTGTCCAGGCTGCCTTGCAGCGTGAATAAAATCGCGCTGCGAGCAAGGCAGCATCGGGAAACCCAGGCTACGCGCTCAGTGGACTTCAGGGGAAATCATTGTTGTGTCCATGAAGATGTGAAAAAATAGGCATAAATCTAGCTTACACATTTACCCAAATTATCATACGCCTGTTTAACCGAAGCTAATCTGGGTGTGTTTCTCCATCCCCAATGTCACTTCTCTGTGTTTTACGGCCCTGACGAGAACGTCCAGGGCCGGCGCTAGCCATTTGGGTGCCCTAAGCACAAATGCTTGGTGGTGCCCCCCCCCCCACCCACCAAGGGAATAACAACCATTCAGAATTTCTTAGTTAGGTTCTCTTTACTTCCAAAATAACTGCTGCAAATAAATAATTTTACATTAACAATGGCACCAAACATGAAAAGAAATAAATAATATAAAGGTTAAAATTATAAATACCAAATACCACCACAATTACTAAAAACACAGATTTGGAACTGAACAATGTAAACACAGAAAGTTAAAAGTGCAAAGGTCAGGCACAATATAATAATTCTGTACATAATTTGACAACTCTGTGAATATGAAAATATACAAACACTGAGATTGTGGGGGGGTTTTTTCTTCTAATTGCAGTTTCAAAGTAAAAAAAAAAAAAAAAAAGAAGATTTTAGCCATGCAGGGCTAAAGCCCCGGATCTTTTGCACTACTATAGCGACGCCCCTGGACATGCATACGCATAGGCGTAATTTGCGGGTAGGACATGTCCCCACCACTTTTGAAACATCTCGCGGCACGAATGTACCAATACAAACAAACAAAACATCTCCAGTTAACCAGCAGAGCATTCATTTCATTCGTTTTTTAAATAAGAGTCGATCTAGCGCTGAAATGTGTTGTTTTTTTAAATCAACTGATCAAAGTGCTCGTTGCCGAGCGATCAGTGGCGCGGATACTATGTTTGTTTCTGGCTCGCGCACAGCCTTCACTCAGACGCGCTTTTCAATCCGTTGTGGAGAGACTCTCTATTCGCTCCGGTACAATTAGAAAACAAAAAGCACAAAAAGTGTCCCTGCCTGATATACAACCACTAAAAAACATAATCGGTTTTGATGAAAAAAAAAAAAAAAAAAAAAAACTATATGAGTGCGGATTAGAACTCAGAACCTCTGACACGCTTGGCAAAAATTCTACCACTGGACCACTTAAATACACACATAATTTTCGTCGGATCAACATATAATATGCCTCATTGAACGACCACTTAAACCCAATATTAACATGCTTTAGACATATTTTATTTGTTATTTATACTAGTACCCTATTGTGATGATTTTTCACGACCCAGATTTTTTGGTGCCCCCCCAAGCACTTGGTGCCCTACGCGCAGTGCGTGATGTGCGTGTGCGGAGCGCCGGCCCTGAGAACGTCGCTCTCCTCGGCTGTGAACCGCTCCTGGCGTGCATCTAGCAAATCCGCTGTTATAATAGCAAACCCGCCATGGAACAAGCGCGCCTGCTCTTAAAGGGAATGTGAGATGACGCTCTGATTAATTATTTATTTTAAAAAAATCAAAAGAGTTTGAAATTCAGTCTATGCTGTGGAATCAAAACTGATATGGAGAATTGTGAAACCATGATATTGTTACAGTGAAGTAAAATTGAGATTTTGGTCATATCGCCCATCCATATTCTTTACTAATTAGTAGAAAAGGTTCCCACAGTTTTAAATACAGTATGAATTTTTTAATAGTGTTCACCACAAGTAATAGACTACATTGTAACCAGAAATAAGTATATAAATGGCTGCTATTTTGCATAAGTTTATTTGTAATTGCCAGAAAGAAAGAAAGAAAGAAAGAAAGAAAGAAAGAAAGAAAGAAAGAAAGAAAGAAAGAAAGAAAGAAAGAAAGAAAGAAAGAAAGAAAGAGAGGGCAGAGATGAGGTTAGGAATGATAAGTCAGTAGGCCTATGTAGTTTCTTCATTCACTGTGACCTATCCCTGCACTGGATGGCCAATTTCACAAGTATTTTGTGTATTTTCAAAATACAAAATACTGTATTTGTATTTAAATACATTTTTTCACACAGTATTTTGTATTTGTATTTAAATACATTTTTCCACACAGTATTTTGTATTTGTATTTTAAATACATTTCCATGTATTTATGCCCATCTCTGCTTACTATGTAGGTTTTAAGTCCAAAATAGCTGACAAACTGGTAGCCAGCATATTATTTTTGGGCTTCATATTCTCACAACATAGTCGAGCACCCATTTTTTTTACTCAAAAGCTACATAGTAGGCTCATACCTACAAACAAACAGTATGTGTGGGTTCAAAGTTTCACAACCAAGTGAGTGAGCACCCTATCTAGACAGCATTTCTGGACTCAAACCCTACCTAGTAACGTTAGGCTGCCTACCAACAAACAAACAAACAAACAGCATTTTTGGGCTTCATAGTCCTAGTGAGCTGCCTAACGTTACCCTAGACAGCAGTCATTTGAATGCCTAGGTAGGCAGCTCACTTCTTCCTGAGCATATCCACAGAGAGCAAAGTGTTTACCTGCAGAACCACCTCGACATCATAGGAGTTTCCTTTGCTCTTCTGGTGCCCGCGGAACTGGGAGCCGCTGTAGAGCAGAGAGGTGTTGACGCCGGGCTGACGGGTATTGATCGGCGGGGGCGGAACGAGAGAGGCCGAGGCAGTAGCACCTCAATGCAGAACACGAGATCCGGGGGGCGGAGTTGGATCCAGATAAAGGGGTGGAGATTGGTAGGTTTAGGGGTGGGTTTAGGGATTAAGGGGTGGAGATGGGTAGGTTTAGGGGTAGGTTTAGGGATCAGGGGGTGGAGATGGGTAGTTTTAGGTATATGTAAGGTGGGAGGAGTTGGATCTAGATCCGACTCCTCCCCGTGGATTTCATGTTCTGCAGTGAGGACCATCTCGGCCGAGGCCATGCAGGCCAACGACGAGCCCTGACAGCAGTCGGTACGGACCGGCATGTTTGATCGCTTCTGCGGGGAAGTCCCCGAACACAACCAGCTGAGCGTCGCTTATCCGAGACCCGGGAAGAGAAGAAAACGCGACACTGACAGCGCAGTGCGTGAGTTTCGGAGTTTCTCCCGCAGGACGCGCGGATGAGTCCCTCAGAGCAGAATGAAGGCGCTCAACAGCGAGTCATGTGATCCAGCATGCTGTTCTCTGATTGGATGACGAACATCGGGGAACTATGACGCTGGATGTTCATTGGGTACTCTGGAAAAGGCATGATGGGATTTGCAGTTCTATTACAAGAAAGCAGTACTGTAGAAATGTAGAGAATCGTTTATGTTGTGACAGCTGTTTCTAAACAATAAATTTGCTAATAAAACCTGTTTAACGTGGTATGTATATATATATATAAAATTCCATTTGTGTATATACACACACACAATTTAAAACAAATTTAACAAATTTCTTAAACATATTTGGCAGAAAGGATTGTGTTAGCTATGATAACATGTAATGACTTGTAAATGTGTGTATGTGTGTGATATATATATATACAATTTATATAGCTTTATTTCCAAATTATATATAACTAGCCCACACCCCATTTGAGAAATGCCCTTTTATGTAATATACAGCTCTCTCTCTCTCTCTCTCTCTCTCTCTCTCTCTCTCTCTCAACAAATGGAATTGCTGCAGCACTCTTTACTCGTCTGTAGATGGAAGCATTGCATAAAGTACAAAAACAAACCCTACAACATTCTTGTAAAACTGATGATCTCAAAATTTTATAAACAAAACAAAGATAATACAGCTGCATACTTATCAACATCTAACAACAAAATAAGCAAAAATAGTTTATATATATACATACATAACTGTATATATTCTGGATCTGACAAGAGAAACATTTGAATTGTCCTCAGATGATGCCATGTCCTCCAGCTCATCCTTTACTAAACGAATGTAGTTTTGGATCTCTGAGATGCACTTGTGATTCCTCTTCACCTCGTCATTGTGTAGCCTATCTAACTGAAACAAAAAAGATTTACATTTTATTTAATAACAAAAGGTAGTTCTGATCCTGAACAGCTGCATGGTAGGTTACAACGTGATATAATATAATATAATAATATTGTTAAGGAGTTCACAGGAAGTGTGTTAATAATCAAGTACCGATTTCAGCAGAGCGCTCATCCAGCTGTTGACCCGTGCCAGTAGCTCATCCTCCCTGTCATCAATCTTCTGCAGGTGGGTGTCGTGAGAAGCACTGACTGCATTGGTCACTGTGTCTTTATTTACCAAGAGCTACAGGGCAGCATAGGAAATGAGGACGAAGGATCAGTCAATACTAAAAATAAGTGTCTGGCATGTAGTTACGATGGCTTTTGACTTCTTAATTATTCATAATTATACACAAATTAAGTGATCATGAAGACAGTTTTCCACTGACCGTTGCCAGATCATCCGGTATTATCTCGCACAAATTCAATGAACCATCCAACCATGGTCTTTGAAGATGTCCTCTAAAAAAATAAAAAAAATAAAACATATTTGTGAAACTTCCACTTGTTTAGGTGATATGTTCCGTAATTACATTAAAAATATTGGTATTTTTATTCTGACCTCCAGTTGGTTCACCAGTGGCAGTTCAAGACTCATGACGGTCGGTTTAAGAGAACTGCTCAGCCTGTTCATGGCAGGAAGTGATGTGAGCTTCAAGAAGATTGGTGTCTGTGATCTGTTGCCTTTCCACAATCTTCTGCAATAGAACAGAATTTAATTTGTGAGCGTTTTGATGTGTTCAACTGGTCAGAAACAGGTTGTCTGTTAGCTCCAAATGGGAATTTTTAAAATTCAGAATAAGACATTTTTCAATCTCTTTCAGTAAACAATTGCAACAATCTGCCCTTTTAGATGAGACCAATTTAACAAGAGAGATAAGTCTCTGCTGTAACAAACCCACGCTTACAGATACTGACAAAAGGAAACTACTTACTCTACAAACCAAATTAGATCATATTTATACACGAAAAGCAAATGTAGCATTTATTAGATCCAGAGCAAAATGGATCGAGGAAGGAGAAAGGAATTCATCTTATTTCTGTAGATTAGAAAAATCTCGCCAGGAAAGGAATAATATAGGAACACTGATCATTAACCTCTTCAGACCCGAGCTTTGGTTTGGCGTACATTTTAGATTTCTTCTAGCTTTTTGGGGTTAGGAGGGACCAATATATATAATAACCAGATATTATCTTTGAACATGAAGCACTTTTTGAAAAAAATTATGTCCACATATGTGGACACTGGGTCTGAATTCACAGAAAAAAATCAATACACCATTGTGTAACAAAGTGCAAATCTCTTTTATTTACAGCCTGTGCCTGAACATTTTTCGTTGTTACTCTTGTATCACTTCTGAACATACATACATACATCTTCCGCTTATCCGGGGCCGGGTCGCGGGGGCAGCAGTCTAAGCAGAGATGCCCAGACTTCCCTCTCTCTAGACACTTTGTCCGGCTCTTCCAGGGGGACACCGAGGCGTTCCCAGGCCAGCTGGGAGACATAGTCCCTCCAGCGTGTCCTAGGTCTTCCCCGGGGTCTCCTCCCAGTGGGACGCACCCGGAACACCTTCCCCGTAAGGCGTCCAGGAGGCATCCGGAACAGATGCCCGAGCCACCTCAGCTGGCCCCTCTCGATGTGGAGGAGCAGCGGCTCTACTCTGAGCTCCTCCCGAGTGACCGAGCTCCTCACCCTATCTCTAAGGGATCGCCCAGCCACCCTGCAGAGAAAGCTCATTTCGGCCACTTGTATCCGGGATCTTGTCTTTTCGATCATGACCCACAGCTCAGCCCAGGTGAGTTGGAAAATTTATCCGGGGCCCCACCCTGGAGCCAGGCCCGGGGTTGGGGCTCTTATGAGAGCGCCTGGTGGCCGGGCCTCCCCTCCCCCCATGGGGTCCGGCCGGGCTCAGCCCGAAGAAGCGACGTGGGATCGCCCTCCCGTGGGCTCACCACCCGTAGGAGGGACTGTAAGGGGCCGGTGCTTAGAGGATAGGGCGGCAGTCGAAGGCGGGGGCCTCGACGACCCGATCCCTGGTCCCTGGAGGGGTGCTGGAAAGCGCTCTTACTGGGGACTCTGTCGTTCTACTTGGGGACTTCAACGCCCATGTGGGCAGCGACAGTGACACCTGGAGGGGCGTGATTGGGAGGAACGGCCACTCTGATTTGAACCCGAGCGGGCTAGTTACAGCTTGTCCATAACGAACACCATGTTCAAGCATAAGGGTGTCCATCAGTGCAAGTGGCACCAGGACACCCTAGGCCGGAGGTCGATGATCGACTTTGTGCACGTTTCATCTGGCCTCTGGCTGTATATCTTGGACACTCGGTGAAGAAAGGGGCGGAGCTGTCAACTGATCACCACTTCTGAACATTGATATGGAAAAACAAAATTTCTATCCAAATAAAAAACATATCCAAAAAATGTGCTTTCTTTTTTGTAACACTCCAAAACTTCAACTTCTCCAAACTAGGAATGTTATTTTTATTTGTGTATGTGTGTACGCGCTCGATCGCAGTGAGCAAGAGTGTGTGTGTGTGTGCGCGCACGCGATAGTGAATGAGCAAGAGAGTGTGTGTGTGTGTGTGTGTGTGTGTGTGCGCGCGCGATCGCGAGCGAGCAAGAGAGAGAGAGTGTGTGTGTGTGTGTGTGTGTGTGTGTGTGTGTGTGTGTGTGTGTGTGTGTGTGCCACGAAGCTCTGCAACTACAAATTTTCATTTTTTTGCTAACATTCTTATACAGTTTCATCGAAGCTAAGTCCCAGTGTCCACATATGTGGACATCAAATTTAGCAGCCTAGTAAATCTTTCCTTTTACAAAGTTCGTCAAATGTGCATTCCATTTTAATTGTCACGGGGTGACAAAAATAATTAGAAAAGAGATTAAAAACCCTTGTGAATACAGTGCTATTTGGAGACCTCCTGTGGATGCCCGTCTCATTACACCGCAAATCTGTTGCTATGGCAGCGAGGCTAATGGCCCGATTGACCGCAGGTGTGGAGTAATTAACAGAGAGCGTTGGGAGAGGAACACGGATTCAGATGGGGCTTTAAAAAGAGAGAGGAAGCAGACTGCTGTGTGGTTCTCCTCCCGTGAGGGTGGTTCTCTTTCCGTGAGATACTGTGTTCTTTTCGGCGGGTTGTTTGGATTTGAGGCTGGGCTGTGAAATGAGCGAAGACTGAAGCTGAGAAATGGACAGAGGAGAGTGAAGTGTTTGTCAACAGAAACCCAAGGAAGATTGTCAGCGGTGGGAAAGACGCAAAGTGATGAGTATCAGATCCGTTGTTTATATGCACTAACACTGAAGTGGTGTTGAGAGTTTGGAAAGTGTGTGGCACGAGTGAACCAGTACACCGAGTGAATTGTTGATCTGTCTCTAACTTTGTCCTCTCCTTGCTGGATGTGATGATTGCTGTACCCGTTTTCTGCTGTCTCTGGAGAGAAGTTGAGCCCTTGTGAGAGACGAGCGTTTTATCCGGTGGGAGAAAGACCGGTGGGCGAGTGCTGGCCCGAATGCACGGTGTGCGAGTGGAATGCAGTGCCTGAAGTGACGATTCCCACGGTTTGTGGCATGGAGTGAAGGTTATCGTGTGGATAAGTAATAGTAGTTTGCTGTGCACTCTCTCCTTACAGTCTTTCACCCGCTGTCCCCAAGGAAGGTTTGATATCAAGCGCCCAACGTACCCTGTGAGACAGCCTGGCTTTATTAATGTTGAATGTTCATCTATTGTTAAATGGTTACATCCTGCGGCATTATTACAGTGTACAGCTGAAGTGAAGTGTCTCGCTTAAAGCATCCTTCCTGCCTGGTGGTCTCCACACGCCCCTATCGAAGCCGCTGCCCTGTTCAGAACGAGAGAAGGTATTGCAGCCGAATGTTTCATCTACTGTTGAATGGTTGAATCCTGTTGAAGTGTTACAGTGTACAGCTGAAGCGGAGCGACTCGCTTAAAGCATCCTTCCTGCCTGGTGGTCTCCACACGCCCCTATCGAAGCCGCTGCCCTGTTCAGAACGAGAGAAGGTATTGCAGCCGAATGTTTCATCTACTGTTGAATGGTTGAATTCTGTTGAAGTGTTACAGTGTACAGCTGAAGCGGAGCGACTCGCTTAAAGCATCCTTCCTGCCTGGTGGTCTCCACACGCCCCTATCGAAAGCTGCTGCCCTGTTCAGGACGAGAGGAGGTATTGCAGCCGAATGTTTCATCTACTGTTGAATGGTTGAATCCTGTTGAAGTGTTAGTGTACAGCTGAAGCGGAGCGACTCGCTTAAAGCATCCTTCCGCCTGGTGGTCTCCACTCGCTCCAACGAAAGCTCCTGTCCTGTGTAGGAAGAGAGAAGGTATTTCAACGGAATGTTCGCAGATTGTTGAATAGTTAAAACCTGTTACCTGGTTACAGTGCACTGTTGAAGAGGAGTGTCTCGCTCAAAGTGTCCTCCCCGTTTGGTGGTCTCCACATGCCCCATCGAAGTCCCCGTCCTGTTCAGAAAGAGAGAAGTATCCTTGTCAAGTGTTCGCATACTGTTGACTGACGAACCCTGTTGTATCGTTGCAGTGCACAGCAAAGAGGGAGCGTCTCACTTAAAGTGTCCTCTGGCCTGGTGGCCCTCCGTGCTCGCGTTACAAGCGGCCGCCGCTGTTGAGAAGGAAAGAGAATAGCTGTGGTACTTACCTCGATCGAAGTGTCGTCCGGTTGTTCAAGGTTCCCTCCCGTCCCGGCTCGAGGCCCCCGTCTCACTTGGCGTGGCCCAGAGGACATCTGTCGGAATATACTCACCTGCTTCTCCTCCTGGCCCGGCCCGCTCGCCACCCTGTGATCCGTCCGAGTTTGAGACCATCACTCTCTGGATACTTACCTCGGGCAGCACCCGGGGCCAGCTCCATCCTCGCCGTGAGTACTTACCCAGTGACCTACCTGACGGTGTGAGTCCCCCTCCGATCCCTCTCCAACGAGCTGCAGGGCTGTCACGAGCGTTCCGTCCTCCTTGGCCCAGGAGGGGCCATCGAATTGCCACTGGCGACCAGAAGGAAGATTTTAATTAGGACTTTTCAAATTTTGCTTTTAACTCAAAGAAATTGTTATTCCTTACTCCTCTTGTCCGTCTTGTTCCTTGGCACGCTCCTCGAGGTGGTACCCGGTCTCCAGGGGTGGGTGCAGTCTGGCTCGGCCCACCCCGACCTGTGACATAATCATACAACACTATTATGCATAACTTAACAAGAATCAACAATGAAATGTTATTAATTTTTTTACCTTGTGGACGTTTTGGTCTGATGTGGCTGCGTGACATTTCGCCTGTGTTCTCCGCCATCTTGACATTATTTATGTTACGTTTTTTTTTTCTCCTGTCACCACCAGATGGCAGTGTGAGTGTCTGTGTTTGTGAAAAACATGTTCCAGTTACACAGAATTAAGTATTATGCATAGACAGTATAAGATGCTGCACACAGCCAAAAATGTGATGTCCACGTATGTTGACGATGTGGACACGGGGTCTGAGGAGGTAAATGAAAATGAATGCTCTGATCCTAAAACTATAATCAATGAAGTTTATTCCTTTTACAGTAATCTAGATTCTTCTAGATTATCAGCTGATGCATCAGAGGCTTTCTTTAATAAAATTAAAGTTTTATTCCCCAGATAAATGAATAAACACTTAAAGAAGCTTTAATTAACCATTCACTTCCAGAGACGTTTAGGCAAGGGGTAATTGTTCTCATTCCAAAACCAAACAAAGATCCCAAAGTCTTGGACAATTGGAGACCGATAACATTATTAAATAATGATTATAAATTGCTAACACACATATTCTCAAATCGTCTTAAAGAGGGTCTTCCTCAAATAATAAGTGAAACTCAATCAGGATTTATGAAAGGTAGATCAATACACAATAATGTTCGCCTTGTCCTTGATCTACTTGAGTATAATGAGCATGTTAAAGATGATGGCTTTGCCATCACTCTTCATAATTGCAGCTGAAATGTTGTCAATCCTCATTCAAAATTCAGATAGCCTATTGAACAGTCAGCTGGCCGACGACACCACTCTATTTCTTAAAAATGTTGAGCAGGTCCCAAAGGTTATAGAAACTATAGACTCATTCTCAAAAGCAAAACTTAACTTCAAAAAGTGTGAGTTGTTATCTATACATGACTGCCACCTTGAGGCAGCTTATGGTATCCCTATTAAAACTGCAGTCAAACACTTGGTATACATATAACTAAAGATACTAAGTTGAGTGAAACATTAAATGTATGGAACAAACTGGATGAATGTAAATCAAGATTAGACAGATGGTTAAATAGAGATCTTTCTCTGTTTGGTCGAATCTTTATAACCAAAAATAGAAAGCCTTTCAAGGTGTATTTACCCAGCCTTTTCTCTGTCTATCCCCCCAAAAAAGCCGCTAAGTCCATCAATACATTAAACTTTGATTACATCTGGAAAAGAAAACCACATTATCTGAAAAAAAGCAACTATAGTGAAAGACTATGAAGATGGTGGACTACAAGCCATAGACTTTGATTGTAAGATTAAATGGTTAAGATGCTTTCTAGCAAACAGTAATAGCTTCTGGTATTATGTCTCCAGGGGTATTGATTTACTTTTGCGCTGTGATTTTGTTATTCCAAAACTTCCTGTAAAGCTGTCTGCATTCCATTCACAAGTTCTGTTATTTTGGAAACTATTGTACAAGCACAATTTTACTCCCCATGATGTTCCCATCTGGAATTGCAGATTCATTCTCTTTAGGAATAAGTCCCTGTATTTCAATGAATGGATGGAAAACAACATTTGGTCTGTCACACATTTACTGGACAGTTATGGCAATGTTTTATCTTTTGAAGATTTTGGTACAAAATTTAATTTTCAGTGCAATCGTAAACATTATGATATGGTTATACAAAGCATCCCTTCTGCCTTCCTTTTGATGGCAAAAAATGCACTACCTAATTTGCTCAACCCTCCTCTTCTCCCTTCATTGATGATTGCTGGTCACCAGTTCTGTAGTTGGACTTTGCAAAACAAAGTGTTCCGTGATCTCTTTTACTCTGACTTTATACCCAATGCAATACAGCCGAAATGCAGCTTCTCTTATTTTCACTCATTCTTCTCTGAAGAAACTGCGCACAGATTTTTTAAAGTTACCTTTATCACCAAAAGCTAAAGAGCTTCACTTCAAAGTCATGAATGACATTTATCCTTCAAGAGAACTCCTCTCACGTAGATTTAACTTTGATCTAACCAACTGTATATTCTGTGATGAGGAAATAGAGACCACGGATCATTTGTTTTTCTTTTGCCCTTATAGTAACACTTTTTGGTGTGACATGTATGATTGGCTGGAGCCTTATCTCCAGGCTCTCTCCAGTTTCACCAGAGATAATCAGTGGTGGACGAAGTACACATACCATGTACTTGAGTTAAAGTAAAGATACTCAAGGTGAAATATTACTCAAGTAAAAGTAGAAGTGCTGCCTTTAAACATTCACTTGAGTAAAAGTACAAAAGTATTTGCCTTCAAATGTACTTAAGTATCCAAGTACTATGATTTTTTTATTGCTATAATGTCCTATTATAATTTTTGTCACAAGACTCTTGCTTAACTCAGTCTACGTGAAGACTCTGTCACTCTTGGCACATCAATCTATTAATAAAATGACATTAATTAGTCTATATATATATATATATATAGTTCGCACTTTTTTGCTTAAAAACTGTCTCAATAACAAGCGCAATAAAGCACCTTTTTGCAAAATAAAAGCAGCTACATGATCCTTAGGACAAAGATGGTGAACTACAACACTCTCCACAATCGATCAAAATGGGCAAATATTGTTTTAATGGCATACAAAGTTGCGAATGTTCACTGAATGTCCAATGTGTGTGGTACAGAAGATAGGGAACGTCTAAAAAGTTCTTTTTTTTTTCCATTGTGTGCAAACAGACAACTACATTTTTGCAAAGTACAGATGTACCAGCAAATCTCTCTCACATTATGTGTTCTAATGCTATTGATTGTACTTTAGCAACAATAAAAAGTGCATTATAATGATTGTATTTAGGAAACCTGCCTCACTGTACATAATGTACAAAAATATTTTTAGAATAAAATTACATTAATTCACCAAAGGGATTTTTTACTATCCGAAGGTTGTAGCATGTTCCTAGTGACCAGACTGACTTACTACAGGTGAAATTTTGACAATACCTCCCTTACTGTACAATTATCAAATATGTTTATGTAATGAGCATATTATTACATATGTTTATGAAATAAACTGTAAATCACCTATAGTGTTTTTTTATATATCCCAAAGGTTGTAGTACTTTCCTAGTGACCAGACTGACTTACTACAGGTGAAATTTTGACAATACCTAATAATACTGTTTTACATAATACTGTATTTTTGTTTTGTTTAAGGTTGTAGTACATTAATAGGGGCTACATTATTATTAACAGTAGTGACTGAACCTGTACGCATTGGTGCAGCAAATCTGACAGATAATAAACAGCAAGATCATGGAGGCATTCAAGATACTGTACAGTGCACTGTTTTATTTCTATTATCTTTCTAATTGTGAATGGAATACCACTGGGATTATACATAAAAGTTGTAACTAATTCCTCGTGGTTAGAGTAATATTTCAATTTCACCTCTTCAAAATTTTGCTGTTGTTGATCCTCTCTTGGTTTAAGTTGTTCTTATATTATCATAAGCCCTTTAACTGATTGTTTTGTCAAGTACTTTTTACTTTACTATATTTTCGTTTAGTGAAGTGACGTAAAAGTTTAAGTAAAACAAATGTGTGTGTTTGAATACAATTTTTTCAAATGTTTTCAGTCAGGACTACTTTGGGTAAACAAAAATATTTAAGCAATTGAACATGTTATTTAATATTTATTCATTGCATTATGTAATTGGTTAACACACATAACTATAACTGTTAGTGCAACGTTTGGTGCAAAATGAAAATTCAATTATATAATTTACATGTGCCATTTCATACACTAGTTTTAATATGTAAATTGAATACATATTTTAACGCTTTATAAGTTGCAAAATTAAAATTAAAATGTATTACAGAAATGATTAGATATGTTTAACACGTTCAAGCAAAAACTGTGGCAAAATTGTAATTTAAATGTAATGTTTTCTTAATTGCATTTACACTCACAATTAAGACACTTGCGATTGCATTTCCATTAAGTGTCCGCAATGAATGTAGCAATTTGAAAATGCATTCTGAGCCGATCACGTGCCCACCCCACCCTGTCAATCACTGCGTGAAGGCGTGGCTCGGCAACAGGTAAACTTAAGGCCAATTTATACTTCTGCGTCGGGTGCGCGTAGAAGGTACGGCGTAGCATACGCATTGACGTGTACCATACGTCGTACCCTTCGCCGTACCCTGACGCGCACCTCCTCAAAAATGTAACTACGCGTCGCGGCGACGCGGACCGCAAGATCTGTGATTGGTCGGCTGGATAGCATCGCGTTTCCTCCTACGCATTTCCGGAATGATCTTCTGCACTCTGCACCGCCCGCCCGCCATTTTTAAATTCCGAAGATCAGTGAAGAGCCATGGAAATAGACCAAGTGACCGAGAGATTGCTTGAAGAAGTGCGGAAATACAGCCATCTGTATGACTCCTTCAGTCGCCATTGCTCGTAGAAAACTAAACTCAAAATAGCCGCGAGGAATGTAAACACAGTGGAACTGGAACATTAAAACCCACCCGCGCCAATAGCGTTTCGGCGGTGTAACTGCAGAGCAACACAGACATTCGCAGAAGTATAAATGCTCACGACGGCGTCGCCTACGTGCGTAGCCTACGACGTACACTACGGCGTACACTCGACGCAGAAGTATAAATTGGCCTTTAGGCTATGGTGCGTATTTTGAGGTGTTGGAAGGAAACACGGCGGCGGCGGCGCTGATACGAGCGTTACATTCACTAGCAGATGAAGTGAAGCGTGGACAGAGAAATGGTAGTATTTCCGAAGATTATTACATGCCTGCAGGTGATAGAACCAGTACGATGTTGTTGGACCGTCTGGGTCTGGTAGAATGTTCTGCCTTATCAAGCGTCGACACCCATGTCAACATTCTTCTGCGCTGCTGTTGTCTGATGCTGGACTGTGTTGATGGTTTCGTTTTTTATAAAATATTATCTTTGTCTGATACATGCTTATCTTTATTCTTATTAGCCTACTATTAACTGTAATACCCAATAATGTTGGAGATCCTATAGTTTTTTCTTACAAATGCATAGGCCTATTACTCTGAGATCACACAAAGCTCCATTGTTATTCGGTATTAATAGCTACCGGAAAATGTGACCGCTCTTTATTTATTTATAACTGACTGTAATGTTCAATAAAGTGACGAATGTGATGTGTGACCATCTCTGTTTATTCAGCTGTATAATCATAAAATGTAAGGCAGACATGCGAGTCCCTTTCCATTTTATAAAGCATATTGATAAGGTATTAATACAAATGTACATGGTCACGGAATCTGACAGGTCAAATTCATCAACCTTTTTTGGGGGAATGTGGAGCAGGTCGAGGGCTGGTGACGTCATCGTCTATAATTCAGTGTCTAATATTTTAAACATTTTAAACAACTAAGCAGCACACGAAACTTTAAAACATATGAGTCTATTTTGGGTGAATGTGGACTACTTTGCCGACGTTTTGCGTTGGGGGCGGGGCCAACTTCACGCAGTGATTGACAGGGCGGGCCGGGCACGTGATCGGCTCAGAATGCATTTTCAAATTGCACATTGAATTTTGCTACATTCATTGCGGACACTTAATGGAATTGCAATCGCAAGTGTCTTAATTGTGAGTGTAAATGCAATTAAGAAAAAATTACATTTAAATTACAATTTTGCCACAGTTTTTGCTTGAACGAGTTAAACATATCTAATAATTTCTGTAATTAGTGTATCTGTATCTTAATTTTAATTTCGCAACTTATAAAGCGTTAAATTATGTATTCAATTTACATATTAAAACTAGTGTATGAAATGGCAAATGTAAATTTTATAATTGAATTTTCATTTTACATTACTGAAATTCTCATAACTACTTTTGAACAAATTGCCAATGCTTTGGTAAATTCATGCAACTGATTATGAATTGCCTTGCTGCTTCCTAATTTATCAATTCATTACTTCCTTCATTAGTGAAATTCTAAATACACCTCTGCAATTCATCAATTCAGGACACATTTACAAAATAAAGTCTAATAGAAATGTATTGAAAACATGCTTGACAGTTCGTGACAACTAGTCAACCATTTTGCATTTAATGACTTATGCAAGGAACTAATACCTAGATGTTTTGAGGAGTATGACAATTCAACAGAGAAATAGTATAATAGGCCAATATTTTGATCAACATGACATAAAGAGTTGATAATGTAGGAAACAGCAGACAGTTGTACATTATCAATTGCATGAATGTACCGAAGCATTTGCAATTTGTATAAAAGAATGAGAAATTGCTTTTATGATGTGCACAAGTGACAAGATGATGTGATTTCAGTTGTGATCAGAGAAATGCACCAAAGCAACTGAGATAAACTATAAGACTTATTGGAGACCCTGCAGAATCACTGTAGACCATGTTATAATTGGTCGTTATTAAATCTAATAATGATATCGATGATGTCATGGTCAGACGCGTCCTTAACAGGATGGGGAGCCACGCAAGAGGACAGAACAGTGAATGTGGCCAAGTACACTTCACTCAGCCCATATAAATTATTTGGAGCTCCTCACTGTGTGGAAAGCTCTGAATCACTTTCTGCCCCGCCTGCAGGGGCATCATGTGCTGGTGCGCTGCGACAACACGACAGCTGTAGCATATATCAACCGCCAGAGGGGGATGCGCTCCTCCACGCTGCATACTCTCGCTCACAGGCTGTTAGTATGGAGCAGGTGGCACTTTCTGTTGTTACGGGCGACCCATGTCCTGGGCATATTGAACAGGGGCGCAGACCTCTTGTCAAGGGGAAACCCTCTCTATGGGGACTGGCGCCTCCACCCTCAGATAGTGGGTCTACTGTGGAGGAGGTTCGGCCAGGCAACCGTAGATCTCTTCGCCTCGCGCGAAAACACCCATTGTCCTACGTTCTTGCTACGGGACGGGTCCCCCCTCGGCGTGGACGCACTGGCCCATCCATGGCCCAATGTGCTGCTATATGCATTTCCTCCCCTTTGCCTCATAACGCTGTCTCTGGCCAGGGTGAGGGAACGGGGCTTGACCATGATTTTGATCGCTCCCAGGTGGCCCAGGGCACCGTGGCTCTCAGAGATTATCCCTCTGCTGTATGCCCAGCCGTGGCCCCTCCCACTTCGCACCGAACTTTTGTCCCAAGCGAATGGGGAAATCTACCACCCGCACACAGACAGGGTGGTCCCTTTGGGCCTGGCCCGTGCGAGGGCCAACTTAAACACATTGGGGCTCCCCCCACGTGTTGTGGCCACCATTCAGTGTGCCAGAGCCTCTTCGACATGGTCCCTTTACGACTGTAAGTATGGAAGTAGAATAATGTCAAATGTTTTTGAAATAAAAAGCCTGTTGAATTGCACTACTTGAAAAAAAATAGGCATTGCATTAACCATGCTTGCATTTTAATGCATTGTATTTTTAGTGCTTACATTTTTATGGGCTGAAATTCAACATGGTTGAATATTTAAGCTGTGAATATTTCAATTAAAAACATTTCAAACACATTTTCATTATTAAAAATTCAATAATCCATATTCACCTTTCATATTTCACTTCCAAAATATTCAAACTGTTTAAAAATACAACCAATAATATTCAACAGGCAATTTTCGGTCCATTTTATTTCGCTTTGCAAATTCGCTTCCACAAATTCAGTGGTTCAAATTCAACAGTAAATTCAACATTGACATCCAGGAACTGCAGGAAAAGCAGTAGATTGCCGAGCATACTCTCCATCTGCTGTTAGTCTACCTCACCAGCAGATGGTGCAAAAGCGCGTGTTGAAGACCAGCAACAGTTAGAACAAGTCGTTCGTTCATAAAACTCATTTACAGCAATGTAAGTGTATTTGTGATTATTATGACGGCTGTTTTATGTTAAATTCAGTGTCTTCACGGTTACTTTTCCTGTGTAGCCTACATGCATCTTTCTCTACCGTGAATGAGATTATAATGTTATTCCCTGATGCGGATATACAGATCCAATGTTACATTTTTGAGGTTGATATATATTTCTCTTGGTTGTTTAGTTGCCTTAACTTTATATTGTGGCGATGTGCTGCATGCAGGCTATTAGGGTTTCCCTCAATACTTAAGGATTCCCCTGCTGGACATATACAACGCTTAACGTAGCTTAATGGACTACAGTGATGTAAAAGACCAAACTCGCAGGCAAGCAGATGGACTCAGAATAACGCGCAAAGCTTAATGCTGAGCGTTTCCCAGTGATAGACTGGCATACAGATGGCTTGATGTTGGACATTCGCACATTTAGGGACCGTCTCTAAAGTGTATACGACTTTGGTATACACGTTTCTAACTCCGATAGCATTTGAATAGAACGACTTACAGTCATAAAACCTACTGTAAAGTGTTCATTTAGTGTCAGGCATAATGCGCACCCTTCGGATATTTATTCAAATAAATTTAAGTTTGCTATTGAAGTTAGAAACGTGTATGCCAATGTTGTATGCAACTTTAGAGACGGTCCCTAAATGTGCTAATGTCCAATATCAAGCCAATTTTTACATTTAGTCATTTAGCAGACGCTTTTATCCAAAGCGATTTACAGTTAAACTAACAATAGGAGGACAATATGCAAGTGCTGTGACAGTTTAAGCTAATGCAATACACGTATGCATACTAATATATATATATATATATATATATATATATATATATATATATATATATATATGTATGTGTTGATTTTATGCCAGTATATCACGAAACGCTCAGCATGAAACTTTGCGCGTTAAGTTCATATTGTGAGTCCATCTTCTTGCCTGTAGCCTATATAATAGCCTACAGCCTGCTTCCCTAATAAGGTGCAAGATTGGTCTTTCATATCACTATCAACGGAAGGGAAATCCTTGAGTATGAGGTATTGAGGGAAACCGATTATAATCCTGTTCATGGTAGAGAAAGCTGATGACATGTAGAATACACAGGGAAAGTAACAATGAAGTTATTGAATGAAACATAAACACAGCTTTTGTGTGTTTATCATCTTTTCCGCATATACTGACACAGATAATCATTTTCATTTTATGAATGAATGTCTTCGTCAGCAACAAGCGCTTTTGCACCATCTGATGGTGAGGTCGACTAACAGCAGATGGAGAGTATGCTCGGCAATCTACTGCTTTTCCTGCAGTTCCTGGATGTCAATGTTGAATTTACTGTCGAATTTGAACCACTGAATTTGTGGAAGCGAATTTGCAAAGCGAAATAAAATGGACCGAAAATTGCCTGTTGAATATTATTGGTTGTATTTTTAAACAGTTTAAATATTTTGGAAGTGAAATATGAAAGGTGAATATGGATTATTGAATTTTTAATAATGAAAAGGTGTTTGAAATGTTTTTAATTGAAATATTCACAGCTTAAATATTCAACCATGTTGAATTTCAGCCCATAAAAATGTAAGCACTAAAAATACAATGCATTAAAATGCAAGCATGGTTAATGCAATGCCTATTTTTTTTCAAGTAGTGCAATTCAACAGGCTTTTTATTTCAAAAACATTTGACATTATTCTACTTCCATATGTAAGTGGCGTGTGTTCGAAGAATGGTGTGAAGGGCGACAGTTAATATCATATCAGTGCTCAATCACTGATATTTTATGCTTTTTGCAGGACCCTATGGATAAGGGAAGATCTTTTTCCACTATTAAGGTCTATTTAGCGGCTATCGCTGCATGTCATGTGGGGTTCGACAGTGCTACGGTGGGGCAACACCCCCTTATGGGGACCTCTCCATGGTGCTTGAGGCAATGTCTCAACAGCCGTTTGAGCCCCTGGGAAGTATTTCCCTGAAGAATTTGTCTTTCAAGACAGCTCTTCTCCTGGCCTTGGCTTCTGCCAAGTGTGTCAGTGATCTTCATGCACTTTCTGTTCATCCCTCATGCACTAAATTCTCTCTCAGTGGAGATAAGGTTTTTCTCAGGCCCAACCCGGCCTTTATGCCAAAATGCTTCCCGGCATTCACGTGTGAGGTGATTGAGCTTTCCGCGTTTCACCCAGCTCCTTTCTCCTCCACAGAGGATCAGAGGTTGAATGCCTTGTGTCCTGTTCGTGCCCTGCGGGTGTACTTAGACAGGACCAGCTCGTTTAGAAAAAGCGACCAGCTTTTCATTTCTTGGGGCCCCCCGTACTCAGGGAACCCCATTTCCAAGCAACTCCTTTCTCATTGGCTTGTGGAAGCTATATCTTTGGAATATGAATCTAAGGGAGTGCAGCCGCCTGAGGGCATCAGAGCTCACTCCCCTAGAGGTATGGCTGCCTCTTGGGTTCGGTTTAAGGGAGTCTCTTTGCAGGACATATGTGCCGCTGCAAGCTGGGTCTCTCCCCATACGTTTGTCAGATACTTCTGGCTCGATGTCACCAGAACTCTGGTTGCTCATTCCCTAAGTTAGCCTAAAGTGTTTTATACACTTGGTAAGGGGCGAGTTAAATGTGAAAAAAACATTGCATATTCTTTACTGTATAAATTAAATATAGCCTAGATGGATCTTTTTGTAAAGTTGAAAAGGGTAGCCTATTTAGTCAAGACGTGAAAGACAATTAAATTCAGTATTCACGCGCTGTCTATCAAGACGTTGCCCGCCAACATTTGTATGTGGGGCCCATGTGGGTATGAAATGGGCGTGACCCACATTGTGAAACCCACATGGGACCCACATCAATTGTCCATGTTCAGCCCATGCCCACAAGGAACCCATGCTGCCTGGATATAACCCACATGGGGCCAAATTATCAATGTTGGCTGGGAATTGTGTGACAATTATTAATCCTAGCACCTTTACAGGTCTGCCTCACACAATTCTTCCCCAGGTCCTAGTGTCCCCTTCTCTACCAGATAGATATAAACTCACTATTCTGAGAAAAAGTCACAATTGCTAGATATAAACTTGGAATTGCGAGGGGAAAAAAAGTCAGAACTTTGAGATAAAAAGTTGTAATTTTACCTTTTTTTTTCATTTATTTTTTATTCCGTTGCGGAAACAATAAGCTTCTATAAGTGTTAATGCAAATCTGAGCAATGAAACATCATTTATATTCACTACGCTGTGAGACTGTCGAGGAGAACTATGACTAGGCCTATAGATTACATTTTTATCTTCCACAATTACAAAACATGAAACACTCAATGCACAGCCACAGTCAGTTTTAACTCTTTTTGCCAGTTGGTTAGCTGAGCTTAAGTCTACAAGTCATAAGTACCAGTAAATATGAATGTGCTGAGAAAGGGTTCAGAAAGAGCTTTTTTAATACATTCACAGCACTTACGCTACAAGCTCATTTGCATGGGAGCAGAAGCTACATGTGTTATTTGGTCCAAGCCAATGCAATCAATAGGATGTTGAGGGAAAATCAATAGGATGTTGAGGGAAAATGTTGAGGAATGATGAGGGAAAATCAATAGGATGTTGAGGGAAAAGATGAATATCTGGTCATTTACTTGAATGTATATTTCTGTAAAAATGGTAACGGCACCTGGTTCTTTAAGATCTCATGATAGTTACAACACCTTGATGCTTGACAATTTTATTATACACAAAAATAAAATGAATTTACAAGTTTTGCTTTGGCTAAATGTATTGCTTTATTATTTTATTTGATGTTTGTATATGTGTGTAATCCACATTTGACAGAAAAACTGCCATATATGTGTGTGTGTGTGTGTGTATATATATATATATATATATATATATATATATATATATATATATATATATACACACACACACATATATATGTATATGTATGTAATTTAGTTCCATTATATTCTTGATAAGAAATATCTTAATATGGTGAAACAGAAACAGCTATTATGGAGATTTGTGTTTCTGCAACAAATTATGAAGAATTTTTGACATTCTTTAGTCTGTTTTCTTTTAGACTTGCGAACTTGTTCAGAGAGAAGTCATTCAAACGAGCATATCTGTGATTGTCGATTTTGACAGCATCGTATTTGCTTAGACCATGTCGACAGACAGCCTGTATAGGCTGCTGGAGCTCTCCATCGGGACGTCTGATGTCGGAGCCATGGCTGGACTGGCCATTGGGCATACGGGCATTTTCCCGGTGGGCCGACTTGCTTTTTGGGCCGATAAATCTCATACTCATACATAATTTTTTTTATTATTATTATTATATATATTTTTTTTTTAACGGCCCATAAAATTTTTACATCGGCGGCCCATTCGTTTTGTTTTGTTTTGCTTAATTGGCGGCGCTGGGTTTGTGCCGGTGTAATGCATTGGTCAAAAAAAGTCAGTGTTAGTTTTTTTTTTTCTGACAGACCAGCCCATGAAACACGTAGATCAGCGGCCCATTGGTTCTTTTCTTGATTGACACTGGGCTGGCCCAATCACAACTTTAAACGAGTGAGCGAGAGTGCAGCAATGTCAGTGTGTATCTGTCAAAATAGTCAGCGAGATGGAGAAGAAACGCAAGGAATGTGCAGAGAAATAGCGTGAAAAAATAGAACCAGGCCCTTAAAGCAGACGCTTTATGTGTCAAAATATATGTTTTCTGCCCTTCATCAGCTCCTGTGGCAGATGATGATAGTGAGGAGGATCAGGAGGAGAGAGATGAGAAAGTGTAGAGCCTGCGGTAAGCAGAACTACTTTCAAAACACTTAGGCTATGTCATGAGTGTAGGAATCCATAACCCAGTTACAGATTATTTCCACATCTGCATAGTTGACGATTACGCAATTCACTAGAAATTTAATGAGAGGCGTTTGTAAACCATGTTTTCCGCCAAAAAAAAAGCTTGATGCAGTTTGCGTCAAAATAAAAGATCATGTGCTTATCTCTTTCAAGTATAGAAATTGGTACAGAACTAATTATGAAAGTTTCCTTTATTTTTTTGTGCATTTGTTTTACAAAATATGGCTATTACTGTCATTGGATTAATATTATAACTATTATTATTTAGTAGGTGTAATGTAAATAGACACTAACTAAAAGAGGTTTGAATTTTTCTTTGTTTAATTTGCACACTGAATATGGGTTGGAGCTTTTAATTTTGAACTCTCAAAGTGCACCAGATTGATGAATTTAACATTAAAATGCACAACATTTTCTCACGGGGGAGCATTCCCCCGAACCCCCCTAGAAGAACCGAGGTCCACCCACCACAGTTTTACTAAAAATCCTGTAAGAAACACTTGTATTGCTATGCCAATGCAGCTTATAGCTTATTTTAGGATTCACCACTGTGGAGTATAGTTCAACTGTATTAATAAATGTCAATTTTTTACTTATTTCATCTGTTAACTCTCACTCGTTCCTACACTCACTCATTACATGGCATTAGTGGTTTTAACGAATAGGAGTTGGTATGCATATAATTAAGGGGCGTGCAAAGATGGGTGGTGTTTATGATCATATAGTGGGCCGGTCTGGGCCAAAATGCCCGGGCCGGTTTTTTGTCCCAGTCCAGCCCTGGTCGGAGCGGTCAATTTCAACTCCCTGCACACTTTGCTACACGCCATCCTGGAACACCTGAATACCGAGAGGGTCAAAACTGAATCGAAAGATTCGGTCAAGGACCTTGACAGCCCAGCACAGAGCAAAGCTTCCCTGCCGGAGGCGTCGAGCCCGAATGGGGCGCTGGAGCAGAGAGTGCGGGATTTGGAGGAGCAGCTGCTGGCACTGAAGGCTCTTTCCACCGCCTCCGAGCTCATGGGCTCCTCCGACACGGCGCTCAGCGACAAGGTAAGAGACAGGAGGAAACTACTACTGTGAACTAGAAGTAACGTTATATGCTTTACAGGACCATGGTACCTCCACTACACTGTAGGTCTATCACCACAGAACACAGTTAATAACTTCCCTTGCTGGTAACACTTTACAATAAGGTTCATTAGTTAACATTAGTTAAAGGGGTGTTATAATGCCGTTTCCACAAGATGTAAAAGAAGTCTTTGATGTCCCCAGAGTGTATTTCAACAGAAATATGAAGCAGCACAAATCCTCTCAACATTAATAATAAAAAGAATGATTTCTGAAGGATCATGTGACACTGAAGACTGGAGTAACCTAATGATGCTGAAAATTCAGCTTTGATCACAGGAATAAATTACATTTTAATATATATGAAGAGTTCAGATGCAAAAGCCTCTAAGTGCCATCTGACATTTTCTTCAAGAATGATCATTTTTATCAAGCTCGTATATTTAAGTTCAATAATTTCACTTAAATGGCAATGAAGATTACCTATTAATTGTCATTTAAGTGAAATTACTTAACTTAAATATACGAGCGTTTATAAAAATGATCATTCTAGAAGAACATTTCAGATGGCACTTAGAGGCTTTTGCATCTGAACTCTTCATATATTACAATAGAAAACGTTTTTAAAATTGTACTAATATTTCACAATATAACCGTTGGCGTTTTTACTGTCATTTTTATGAAATACATGGTAAGTATTAGAGACTTTCAAAAAAGACAGTCTCTGACAGACAGACAGACAGACAGACAGACAGACAGACACACACACACACACAAATTGTATCGACCCCAAACTTTTGAACAGTAGAGTATATGTAATGGAAAGTTGCATAAATGTACATCTTGTACTTTTAAATAAATATTTGTTTCAAATTGTTTTCTAAACATGTTACATTAAGGCAACAAGCAAAATTCCCACATTATTGTAAATGTATAATACTAAATACGTAAAACCATAGAATTCAGTAGGGTATCCTTTCTTTTTCACATGACTGTATATCATAATAATAGAATTATAAATAGTATTTTACATGGTACTCCCAAAAGCTATAATATTACCATGGTAGTTTTCAATATTGTTTTGTTGGTGTACTATTTGGTGTGCCATCACATAATATGGAAATAGAACTGACTAATTACTATATTCATATACCATAGTGTTTACAAGGTACTACAAGGTGACAGCCATAGTATTTCCATTGTTATATGCCCCAACACTACCAACATAGATCAATAAATAAATAAAAAGGGTATTACCTTAAAGCACGTATAAAACAAAATCCCATATAACAATATTATATATTGCCAAGGCACATGCTCAAAAACATGATATTACCATCTAAAACATAATCATATTTTCATGCTATGTGTCCACAAACACTGTATAACTCTTTGTCTTTGTCCAAAAACATGTTAATAGCTTGTTCTTTTTTCTAGTTTTATTTTCATTGACAAGGAAGGATTGAACAGTCAGTAACTGTCTTGATAGTCAGTATAATAATCTAATTCATGTTTGTCATCTACACATCTACACTTCCTCCACGGAATAAAACAATTCAGGAGATATTTTGCGACTTTTTATCTCACAATTCTGACTTTTTTTCCCCTCACAATTGTGAGAAATAAACTCGCAATTGCAATTAATAAAGTCTGAATTGTGAGACATAAAGTCAGTATCCCCGCAACTGAGAGTTTATATCTCGCAATTCTGACTTTTTATCTCGCAATTTCAGACTTTTTTTTTTGCATGTAAACTCGCAATTGAGAATTATAAAGGTCAATTCTGATGGAAAAAAGATATACTCGCATTTCTGACTTTATAACTCACAATTCTGACTTCTTCTTGTGAGATATAAACTCGCAATTGCGAGTTAAAAAGTGCAATTCTGAGGGGAAAAAAGACTGAATTTCTTTTCTTAGAATTGAGTTTATATCTTAATTCTGACTTTATAACTCACAATTGCGAGATATAAACTCACAATTGTGCCAGAAGTCAGAATTGTGAGATTAAAAATCAATTACCTTTTTTAATTTCTTATTCTGTGGTGGAATCAAGCTTCCATACTCTGTACGCTAGTCATCCCTTCAGTTTAATAAAGTTACAAACAAGATACATCTAACAGAGCCTCACAGGGAAGCAAACAGCACTAAGAGTAACACAGGTTAGACATCAGGAATTACACAAACATTTCAGAAAGTGGGCGGACAGTGATGCCACATCCTGTTTGATTCAAGGGTGATTCCCAGGGCTGTGTGCCGTCATGGCAACCTCTGGTGGGGTTAAACATAGATATCATATAATAAAGGCTAGAACTGTGTCTGAAATCGCTCCCTATCCACTATATAGTGCACTATTCAGGGTGTCGGCCATTTTGTAGTGGTGTCCGAATTCTGAGTGAACGACATCATTCCCTACATTCGTTCACTACTTTTACCCACAATCCTCTCTGAATTCGAGTGTACATCCGATGTACACTTGCTGAGACACTATTTCCCACAATCCAACACGATAAGGCGATAGAGCGTGAATGAAAAATAAACAACAATGTCACCATGGCAACGGCGCACGCGAGATAGAAAACAATAATTTATAAGACCCGGGGCCTGTTTCAGAAAGGAGGTTAAGTGAAAACTCTGAGTATGTTAACCCTGAAATGAGGGAAACTCTGAGTTTTCTGTTTCAGAATGGGAGGTATGTTAAACCTGAGAAAGCAGAGTAAGTCAAGCCTGTTTCTGAAAGAGAGGTAACTTATACTCAGAGTCAGTTACCATGGTAACTTACTCTGTGAACCTAACCTGGTCGGGAGCAGGTTTTCTTCGGTAAACCCAGAGTTTATTTCGGTCTCCTCCCCTTTTTTAAAGAGGAAGTGGTGTTTAAACACCTCATTCATTCTTTCAGTACATTTTTATTAATAAAAATAATAAATAAAATATTGCTATTTTTACTGCTACTGGGGGGGGGGGGGGGGGGGGGGGGGGATAAGAACACCTGTTTATACTTGGATATAAACTTAGATTCTATAGGCTACTCCACATAAATATGTGAAAAAAATCTGAATGTGTAGATTGTGTGATGTGTAGACACATAATATTAACATTACCTCTCTGTGGCAGCAGAAACTCTTTATCCCCATGTGATGAGCATTTGGTTGAGTACACTTTATAACACTATTTATCATAATTTCTGGTGTATTGAGTAGGCTACTTACAACTGCCTGGGGTTCTGTTGGGACAGGAGGCTCCAAAAGACAGATATTACCATCAGAATATGTTGGGACCAACAAAAAACCCAACCCAAAGTAAAATAAATGGAAAATAGCCTATATAAAAAATGACACATGTAAACCTCTTACATTTTATGAAGGCCCTTGGATCTTCGGGAGTGACTGGCTCTGAAGTCCCTCCAGGAATTCCCTCAGCCAAAAATGCTGCTGCACTGCTTGACACTGGATGCTATTTAGTTATTTATGTCAAATGTAAAGTCAGGTAGCCTACACCCATGATATGCTCAAGCCTTACCTAATTGAATTATGTTTTTATATTTCATTTTCAGCTGCTGCCATGTTCTTTTAATGCCTGCAGGATTGCCCCTACATGAAAATTAAAATTAGGTTGAATAACATACTGTTCTTTCACCTCTGATAATATAACAGTTGGGTAAGTACTTGTATTACTAACTACAAATGACATCTTCAACAGTGTAATTAGATTAATGTCTACTTATTACTAATTACTAAATCCCATATCAACCTCAACCACTTGAACAATACAAGGAGAGACAAGAAACTGCACTTTTAATGCTTTCAAATAAACAATATAAAATTGCATGAATTATTCTTGAATTGACCAAAGTGTGTAGAGGGAGAAGGTTACATAAAAAATATACCTTTTAAAAATGTATGTTAAATATACAGAATTGTTCTATAGTCTAATGCATTTACATCAGATTTTACTTTAAATTACAGAAGAATTAAGAGTAATCCCTTTAATTAAATTGCAGTATTTAGATTACTTGGTAATTAATTACACCCAACACTGTATAACTAATTAAAATGTTAAAGGTGAGAAACGTGCAGACCTGTTTTTGTCTGGCGCTGTTGCCATGGTGACTCATAATATCTGTGCTCCATTGATAATGGCTTTTTATAGTTGTGGTGCACGCGCTTAACTCAGAGTAGGTCAACTCAACTCAAGTTTTAACTCAGAGTTGGTTGAACCTCCTTTCTGAAACAGGCCCCCGACGCCTGGTTATTTATTTATATATATACCGTTATATCTATATTTGAATAAACAAATGTGTTGTGTAGTGTTTTGTTCTCTTTTATTTTCACATATAAATGTAAAAAGTAAATAAATATGACAAGCAAGTGTTTTTCTTATCTTTAAAAAAAAAATCAAATAACGCAATAAACGTGAAAAAAATATACATACAATTGTTACATACAATTCATACAGCCAAAAAAGGAAATATTAAAGATGGGTAGGTAATGTTTATGACGAAATTGTCCGAGCTCTCTGGCGCGTGATAATTATGCCAGCGTCCGAATTCGCTCACTCATTTTCGTTCACTCTTTGCTGATGTAGTGCATTCAACTGCCATTCACTATGTAGGGATTAGTGAATGAGTGAACGAGTGAACGAGTGAGCGGTTTCAGACACAGCTTAAATGTCTCGTCCGCGCTGGTGGCCAATGGAGGTCGACGTCCGCACACGGCGGCCATCTTGCCACAGGGAGCTCGCTCACTCGTAACATTGTGTTTTAATGGTGCATGTACTTTTAAATAACCATAACTTGCTCTATTTTCTACCGATTTTCAAACGGTTTGGTTTGTTATAAACGTCAGAGATGTAGTTATGACACTGCATACATATGAATAATTACAACAATGGACTTCCATATGAAAGAATTATTGCCACATTAATAACGTTTGTAAGAAACCAAACCGTTTGTAAATCCGTCAAGATTTCAGCGAGATAAGAGGATTTGTGTTCGTGCTGATCACAGAGCTCGCCAGAAAGCTTCCCTGTGGCAAGATGGCCGCCGGTGATGCCGGAAGTGACTCCGCCTTAAGACATCTAGCCTTTATATGATATCTATGGGGTTAAAGATCAAAAGTTCAGAAAGTATATTACTTGCCTTTTCAAAGAAAGAGACACGGAGGATGTGCTTAACTGATTCAGCAGTGCTCTTATAGAGTTTGATCCCTCTTCAAAGTTCAGGCAAAAGGGATTATGGGCTTTTTCTCTGAAGAGTGTGTTGGTTTCCCAGTTACAGTATGAGGTATGAAATGAAACCAAGTAAATCTTCAAAGACTGTTTCCTCCTCAGTGTATGGACTTAATCCAAGACCTGCTGAAGGAAGTCCAGGCGCTCAAAGAGTCCAGAGATGATCTGAGACAGGAAGTTGAGGTGTTGAATGGTCAGCTCAGCCAGGTGAACACACACGCACAAACACACACGCACACGCACACGCACACTCTCACACACACACACACACACACACACCAGTATCACTCACATTTCTGCTAATTTATATTCAGCACTTGATAACATGTTGTCATCCTCAGCTGAACATAAATGAGTTGGCTGACTGTATTGTGGCAATGGAGCAGTATTGCAACCAAGTGCAAGAACTGGACAACACCACGGTGAGTGAGGAATAGTTCAACCAAAAATAACTTTTCAAATTCACCCTCATGAAATTTCATAAACAAAGAAAGTCCACTGTCAAAAGTGTGCCAATGTATGAAGCCTCTTGTACACAGAAGTCACTTCACATCCCTCACACGATCTCCAGATCACATCGATTTGAAATAAAAGTATTAAAGGGGTCCGATAATGCCCTTTTCACAAGATGTAAAATAAGTCTCTGATGTCCCCAGAGTGCACAAAATACCCCACAGATATTTTTTATAGCATATTAAAATTGTCCCTTTTTGAGGGTGAGCAAAAGCCCGCCGTGTAAGCATCTTCGATTACCTCACACAGACACGCACTGAAAATTTTTATGTTCAAACCGCAGTCAGACAAAGATGGAGAGACTCAAGAAGAAGTGACAACATGTAGACAACATTTCTGAATGGTTAGTTGATGAATTTATGTAGCTTATGTGTAGTTATCTTCTAATCTAGTCATTGATTAGCATATTCTTGATAATCTATAAATCGCAGAAGCCAGTAACCTTTCACAACCATCCTAAATCTCACAGGTTCTTATCGCAGTCATTGTTTTGTCAGAGCAGGCGGCAGCTGCAGTTGAGGCAAACATTGACCTGAATGAAGGATTTGCTAAATGTAAATGCATAACCAACATCTACAAACAGAAACTGAGGCCAAAACGAAGACATTCATCTCAGCCTCAGGTGGCATGAACTGTGCTTTTGTAAATGACATTCCCTCTTGCATTCCCAGGGGTTGCAGGGCACAGTCTCCGCCGCTGAAGGCACCGTACCCGTCCTCCCTTTGAACCCGGAGACCATAGAGGCTCTGAAGGAGGTGGGCAGACTGAGAGACAGGCACGAGAGTCTGGAGACCCGTGTGGGACAGCTGGAAGCAAACAAGGCTGATCGGACCCAGCTTAATCATCTGCAGGATCTCCTCACTGCAATGGGTACGACATACACAGCAGGGTCTCAACCGACAACATCCTGCGTTATTTCTATTATTCATTCATAATTCTAATCACATTTATATTTTATGGTGACCACACAAAGAGGCTTATTGCTTGAAAAGATGCCGATGTTAAAACAAGTTTTATCACAGACAGCAACATAGTGTCGGCCCAGATCCGGCCCACATCGAATTCACATGTACCAGATGTGGCCCGGATCTGGGCTGACACTACGTTTTTTGCATAAAAGCGTCTTCTAAATATAGCCTATTAAATGTTATAATAAAATATTATAAAATTATTATTATTTGCGTAGCTATACATGGACCTCAAAACCACCGCGTCTTCTAAGTCAGGTGACTGTAAATGCGCAAAAACGGTTTCCATTGCAGTTTTGCGAAATATTCCTTTTTCGAATTGCCTGAAAAACCTCCTCATGAGAGCGTAAAAACTTTTTTGCGATAAACGGGAGTTTTTGCGAAATTGACGTGTTTCCATTGTGCATATTTTCAATTCGCAATTTCAATTTGCGCAATTTGAAGGGTAATGGAAACGCGGCTACTGTCTAATGCGGACAGGTTTTTTCAACGGTTCGGCAGTAAACGAGGCACTACGTAACTGCCAATAACCAATCAGCAAACCTCAAGATGACTGACATTTAATTTAGCTAATTAAATTACATTTTTCATGGCAGGGCAGGGCCAGGTAACAATGCTAGACCAATCAACAAACTTTAAATGAAAAATTAAATGACTGACATATTATTGAAAAAATCTAACGTAAACGGGCGGGGCCCCCTATTGGGCGGGGCCCATGGGCTTGAGCCCAGTCAAGCCCAATGGTAAGTCCGGCCTTGCTGGCCACTCTCCATTGACAAGCGTTAACTTCCTTGTAGGTGGGTACTCTGTTGAAGTTTAAAACTATTGGATCTGCCCAGAGCCACTCTGGATCTGTCATAACCAATCGCTAACCTTTGGTCGTGACGTAACCCTACAACTCAAACTAGCGCACGACCTTAATGTCATCGTTCTCAGCCACTCCCTCTGTTCGCTGATTGGACCGGTAAAAATTTGGCTGGAGAAAACCCACAAATATACCACAAACCCAGACGGAGTACTAAAGGAAAAGGAAAATTGAGCGGAAGTACGTAGGAGGGCGGAGCCAGGCTAGAAGGTTAACAGTGTAATTATAGATGTGATTACAGAAATGAACTACAGCTGTAATTACATGCAGGTATTTTTATAAAAATTCAAGGTCAATGTAAAAATGTACACAATAAGTGCATAGTAAGTACTAGTTAAATACACTTAATATGAAGTGGGTCCCAATTTTTATTCACAGGCAAGTTACTTTTTGTTAATATGCTTGTGTAAGTATGTTTCTGACATTTTGTTTGTGACGTCTGTCGTCTGCAGGAGAGCGGCAGATTCCTGACCATGTGCCGGAGCAGCTCAATCATCTGAGGACTCTTGTGGACAGTCTTCTAGAAGATAAAGAGAAGGTATGAGAGAAAATAATCCAACCTAACCTTTCCTCTAACCCTCTCTTTAAAAACACAGTTTAGGGTTATCAGATTATATGATAGTCAAGTTCCTCTAAAGGCTGTTTTCATCGGTACAGTTTATGTAATTATCTAAACAGAACTTCCCCTAGACTTCTATTGTTGTAAAAGGTGAAGTGTGTCATTTGTGTCAGTCAAATAGATAGTCCAGCCTAAACTAATGCCGGTGACTGAGCAACCAATGTTGAGATGCTCAAACAAACAGAGCAATGTATTGATTGAGCCACAGTGACACACTGTACACTTTTCAGCGCAATCAATCTAACTGGGATAGGAGAATATATTTGAGGTACACTATGTAACAACATTTAAATAATGAGTCAATACATCATCAATCCTTCCTCCAAAACATGTTTTTGTCTTACCGTGATTCACTATGGTAACCCTGACACCAACATAGTGTCGGCTATAAGAAATTATGGTCTGTTCCAAACCACTTCAACTCCAATATATATATATATCAAAATGTTCCTTCACTTAAAAGAGCTTAATTATCATATAGAGACGATTACATCCAATCGCAGTAATATGAAAATAGTATCACAGAGGCACAGGTGTCACCTATAGCTTGGGAGTGACTGAGGGCAATCGAGAACCATCTTGATTAAAGGGACTTCAAACAATCTTATCACTTTAACCTTTGGCTGTTCTTATTTGAAAGAATAACAGAGAACCTTCTGTGGGACACTAGGGACCATGGGGTGTCTCAATTTCATTAACATACAGACCACAGCTGTTGCAAGAAGAGCAACTTCATTTACATTAAGACCTGGGGCCGTATTCACAAAGCATTTTATCTTACCACTAGGAGTACTCCTAAATCGCACTAAAAGATTTTAGCTAGGAGTTTTCTCTTAAAAGTTATTCACAACGCCTTTCAGACCTACTCTTAGTAAAGAAAAATGAAAACTCCTAAACTAAGAGAGAGTCTTCGTTGCTATGGATGACGTCATTACTCATGCACGAGCTTGACTGAAGTGACCACCTTGATTGGCTGATGATTGTAACGCGGGAATGATTCCAAACACCTCCCCTACGATGATGAGTGACAGGTGACAGGTCTGAGAATGCGTGCGCTACACAAGTAGTGCGAAGGACGGAAGATGGTGAATAACTGAATAAATAGCCTAAATGAATAAAGAGTAAGGCAAAACAAATATATAGTAGCCTAATGAAACATATGGATTGATGCAATATCTTTGCAACATTATTGAATTAATCTGTCACTATATGCCTCTGCCTACGTTTGCAAAGAGAAGAACATTTTAATTTGATTCACAATGAAACGTTACAATTAGTTTACATGCAATGAGTAGCCTAGGTTTGGTTGTTGTTGGCGGCGTTATTGCATCCAATGCAAAATTGTTCCCTCGCGATTGGAAGCTCCTGTTGCCGCCGCATACGCATTTCAAAACATCGCAACGTGAAATGCCACAAAAAGCGGTTTGTGAATAGGTCTTAGTGAGTTAGGAGTCCTCTCGACTTCTTTTAAGCTGTCCCAGGCTTAGGTGCTACTTTTAGGGCTAAAATGCTTCGTGAATTACTCTTAGTCAAAAAAATTAGGAGTCCTAAAGTTACGAGTGACACGCCCATTATTTTTAGGAGTTGCTCCTAAATTCGCCAGTTAGGAGCTACTTTTAGCCTTAAAATTCTTTGTGAATACGGCCCCAGGATAAAAGGTTTAGGATGGGGTATGTTCGGGGTTCATTCTGACGCCGGTGAACCCAAGGTGCTTCGTGTACCTTGTCACTACTATGCTGTAATAAACTTCATTTTTTGAGATCTTCGACGTCCACTTCATTTTTTCTTACATTGGCGAGCCAGACCCAGTCGACGGATTTCCAACAAAAAAGGGAAAAGGTAAGAAAAAGCTGTTTTCTTTCATTTATGCTGTTTTTGTCAAGGAATTCCTCGGTTTAAAAACAAATCTAGAAAAGAAAAATTAAGGACAGAAGAGATCGAATTTGGTTTCTATTCAGTATTAGCAGGAGGAGTTTTAAGCCTATTCCGTACAATTTTGTTTAAGATTCTAACGTAACTGAATAAGCCCGAAGCAGTGTGGTAGCAGACTTGTATTGGAATTGTTGTTTCTAAAGTAATTGAAACAAAGTGCTTAAGTGTAAAGTTTCTAAAGTAACTGAAATTTGGTGTTGGTCTGTTATAATTCTGTTAAGATTCTAAAGTAATTGAATAAACCCGAAGTAGTGTGGTGGCAGAGTTATTTCAGATTGGTTGTTTCTAAAGTAACTGAAACAAATGTGTATGTTTCTAACGTACTTGAAACCGATTGTGAAGTTGTAATAATTCTGAGGAAATTCTAAAGTAATTGAATAGACCCGACGCAGTGTGGTCACAGAATTATTTCACAACTATTGTGTGTTATAGCATAGGCTAGACTAGTGAGTCTGATGTGCCGTGACTTTGTGAAGTTTAAAACAAAAGAACCCGAAGCAGTGTGGCTTTGCCCGACGTACTGTGGCATTGTTTTAAAATTCATAAATATAGTTTGAACCCGAAGTACTGATAAGCAAGCTGTTTTAAGAAAATAACATAAAAACCCGACGTAGTGTGGTTGTGTCCGACGTACTGTGACAGTGTTCATTTTTTTTATATTGTTTAAGCCTGACGTACTGTGGCCAAGTTGTTTTAAGAATATAACATGAAACCAGACATAGTGTGGTTTTGTCCGACGTACTGTGACAGTGTTGCATTTCTTAACTGTTTTGCGTAACGAAATTTAAGGACCAATGGATTGTGGCTGTGGTTAAGTTTAGAAGCCTCAGGTAGTGTGGCTATTTTTATCATTTGTGTCCGAAGTACTGGAGCTGTGAATAATTAGACTAACAGATATCTTATAACATGTAGTCATTTAAATCAGATTTTGTGAATAACTATTAGATCACGAGATATTTTAAAGCTTGATAAGACTTTTGAAAATGGAAGAAATTATTGTTAAATGCATCGCTAAACACGGTTCTCAGGGAATGTTTGACGGAATAGAGAATATTGTTGATAAACCGTACAAGTGGGCTATCTCTAAGTTTTAAAAATTATCCCAAAATGCCTAAGAACAAAAATGGGAAAATTGCTAATGCGCTTCAAGCACTTTTTGCTTCATACAAAGTAACTAGGAGGAGAGTAGATGAGTTAGAGGCTGAAAATGAGCGACTCAGTGTTGGGGTAATTTCTGCAAAAAATTACCTGGCTAGTGAAACGATATGGAAAGAAGAAAAGATCAAGATGCAGAATGAGATTTCACTTCTTAGAACTAACAATAGTATGCTTAAATCATCTGTGGAAACATTGTCTAAAAATTTGGAGGAAGCGAAGGTGACTTGTCAGTTTATGATAAAGAATGGCTCAACAGAGAAAAACCCTGGTAAGACATTGTTAGGTGTCACGTTGTGTAACCCAGTTCCAGAGATGCCAGATTTGCAGGAAGACAGTGCTGTGGGTTGGGAAAAAGATTATCAGTCATTCAGTAGCCAATACTCTGACTGTAGAGTTAGATTTCCGATGGCACCAGTTCATTCTACTACGACTACGCCTGCTGGAGAAGGAAGGGAGGAACCAATGACCACTACCATAGTCCGAGGATTTAATCCAACTGAACTAGATGCTGTGATCAAGAATATTGGGAAATTTGATCCTGCCAAACAAGATCCATTAGATTTTCTAAAAAACTTGGAGGAATATACTGAAGTTTACAATTTTACTGATGGTGATGCATGCGTTTTGTTAAGAATGTGCTTGCCTGAGACTTTGTCTGGAGCCTTAACTAAGAAAGTAAAGGACAGAAATGCTAATAAGTCAGAGAGGAAAAAGGCACTGCTTGAAGTCTTAGGTGTGATGTCAGTTAATTGGGATAAAATATCTGAGATGCACATGAGGAAAGGGGAGCATCCAGCAGCATTTTCAGAACGATTATTGGAGATGTTTAAAACTTTCAGTGGCAATCCGGACATTACTAAGAATGATGTCACTTTCAAGTCTGCCTTGATTAACAAATGTGACAAACTTACCCGGTCTGCTGTGACAATGCATGTGACACCACTATCTGAATATAATGACATTATTGCTAAAATGACACAGTTTTACAACAATAATGTTCATGCAAATAGTCAAATGAAAGCTGCCAAATCTAGACATCCAGTTGCTGCCTTTGGCGAGAGAGAATGTTCTATTACATTGCCTAATGGTTTCTATCAGGGACCAAGGAGATTTGCAAGAATAAATTCAGAAGGTGTTATTCTTTGCTATGCATGTGGAAAAGCTGGTCACATTGCTAGACATTGTCAAGACAGTGAGAGACCTCTTCAAAACTTTGTCTGTCATGCATGTGGAAAGGATGGTCACATTGCAAGGCACCGTTTAGAGATAAGAAAGGAAGATAAGGAGGTTGTTTGTTTTGATTGTGGAATGATGGGGCACAAGGCAAGACAGTGCCAATTTTCACACAAAAGAAAGATGGACTATCGTTGTTTGCTTAAGAAAATAGGCAATTTAGAAACCCAGTTGGCACTGTTGAAAGGAAATAAAGAAGTCATTCACACCTTGTCAAATATATCACTGCACCAGCAACATGACTGTAGCTCAGTCACAAGCAAATGCTGATGCAAATTAGAATAAGTTTTTGATAGTAACACATTGTAGAGAAAGGTTTACTATCAAAAGGGGGGTGATTCTTTATGATTCTTTGATTCTTTATGATTTTTGATTCATTATGATTTTTTTTTTTAGCATTGATATGTAGTTATAATTTTTTATAAATGTTTAAATAACATCAATTGTAAAGTGAAATTTTATGACATTAATGATGTTTGATGTTTATTTGATTAAACCTTTCACTTTAATGTTTTGAATGTGAAAAGATGATTGTGGGGAAAAGGGGGGGGCAACTTCTTTTTTGATTATCATTTCAGATATAAGCATAAAGATGTTTGCCTGAAAGGAGTTACCTCATGTAGAAACATGACATGGTCGTTTGAAGGAAGAGAAGGAAGTACTGTAGAACCAGTGGAGCCAGGGGATTTTCTCATGAAAAATTACAGAATACAGAGATTTCCAGACCTGCAAAATCATGAACTGCAGGCCTAAAAGACCTAAAAACCCTGAAACCCACCAGGGGATGGATGGAACTGATGAAGAGGCACAGACTCGAACAACACCAGTGACTGCTTCTTCTAGAAGGACTTATGGTCCAAGTGGAAAAGAATTGACAATGAGAAGAGAAAGAAAAGGAGATTTCAGAAACAAACCATTTCTGAGACTATGGACAACAGTCTTTCCACAGAGGGAAAACAAGTGGATAAAGGATGTCCACACGGAGAAAATGGACACAAACACACACGTGCACAGTACACACACGCACATTTTATTGTCTATTGATTGTTGATAGTTTGAGTTATCAAAACTAAACAATATGCTAATATCACTGAGGCAAAGGAAAGATTGAGACATTGTGAGAGCCCAACAAGGCCTTGAAGAAAGAAAACAAATGCTTGATGGACACTTTGAGATATGCCCTATTCTGGTTTAATTTGGAATGTCACATTTAAAACGGCTGTATGTATCTTTCTTATTATTTGCCAATGCATAATGTTATTTGTTCCATGTTGAGACGTAAGATTGAAGATAATTCTATGATCAATATTGAATGTTCCAATTGGATATGATGGTTTTTGATTACCTCTTAAAACATTTTTTTCTTTCTTAACACAAAATATGATAATTCTGCTCAAGTGAAGCCATAACTCAGTGTGCAGGAGGTGTTTGACCCTATGACGGGTAAGATTCTCTGATGGCCATAGATGGGAACGACCTAAGCCATGGGCTATACCGCCACTGGGGCACCTGCCCACCAGGTTTCGGGAGGTGTTATCTATGAAAAGGGAGTGGTTGTGATGCTACTTTGGGCCTAGAGCATCAAAGGGGGGTCTATAAGAAATTATGGTCTGTTCCCAACAACTTCCACTCCAATATATATATATATATATATATATATATATCAAAATGTTCCTTCACTTAAAAGAGCTTAATTATCATATAGAGACAATTACATCCAATCTCAGTAATATGTAAATAGTAGGCCTATCACAGAGGGCAACCGACAACCATCTTGATTACAGGGACTTCAAATAGTTTGTCACCTTAAACATTTGACCGTTCTGTTTTAACAGAAGATCCACTTCAGATAGATTTTATCACCTAAACCTTTTGCTGTTCTGATTTCATTTACTTTAAGAGTGTTGACCATTTGGGTTGATCACATCCTGAACAAATGGTAGTCAATTGTAGAATGGGAATGGGTGTGGGACACAGAGAATCTTCTCAGACAATACTTCATTAACATACAGACCACAGCTGTTACAACAAGAGCAACTTCATTTACATTAAGAGTTGTAAACTGTAACAGGATAAAAGGTTTGAGATTTGGATGTTCGGGGTTCATTCTGACGCCGGTGAACCCAAGGTGCTTCGTGTACCTTTCCACTACTATGCTGTAATAAACTTCATTTTTTGAGATCTTCGACGTCCACTTCATTTTTTCTTACACAGTGTTATTAAATGTTTAATGGATGATAAAATAAAAATTGATGACAGGAAAAATAAAAAAAATCAAGATATCAAAGAACAAAGAATATTCCCCAAAATTGGCTTTGTCGGCTATTTGGCCATCTTCCGGACT